>NW_019154100.1:35227327-35277528 GCF_002288905.1 Enhydra lutris kenyoni | reverse complement strand
TCCTGGAGATGTCCTGACATTGGAGGATGGAGATGTCCATCCTGGAGATGTCCTGACATTGGAGGATGGAGATGTCCATCCTGGAGATGTCCTGACATTGGAGGATAGAGATGTCCATCCTGGAGAAGTCCTGACATTGGAGGATGGAGATGTCCATCCTGGAGATGTCCTGACATTGACAATTGCAGCCGGATCTGCGAGTAGAAGGATATAGCTCGCTCTGCGTTTGGTCTACTTAAATCTTTGGTTAATAAAGAGATCTTTTAGAAATCTCACAAAACATTGAGAAAGGGAGGAAAAAATCCCTACAGTTCAGTACCATCCCTAATACCAGGGACGCCTTCTGGTCCAACTATACCCATTTCCTGCACGCTGGACAGAATTCCCAAGGAATAGGCCTTGTGCACGTAAGCGCTCAGAAACGTTTGCTGGATTGAGTTGTGTGGCCTCTTGGCGACTTCTTTCTTTTCATGGCAGGATTTTATCATCTTTCCTGAGGCAACACTGGCAGACCAAGTAAATTAAACCAGAGGCAGGGTTGAAGCTAAGAATGAGATGACTTGCTTTATGAATCTGCTGTTTGGCCACACCAAAGACTATCATGCATGGAAGGAAGTGCTGTGGGATTTCAGTGAGCACAGAGACACCGGGAAATAGCTGTCTATTACGTAAGTGAAATTAGCGTCACAATAATTATCTTTGAATTGCCACAGGATTTTGAAGTCCACTGATATGCTAGCTAGTTTCAAACAATCTGTGACATTCTAGAAATCCAAGATTAGAAAAGTACTGGTCTAGATGACAGAGCAGTAATCTAGAACCTAAGGCCTTGACTTCCTGTATATAGTTTTGCAACTGAATTCTGTAAATCATTTAAACCTTCTGCTCCACAGCACCTACACACAGGTATAGAGAGAAGTTTAGACTTGATGATTTCCAAGGTCAAGATTCCAAACCATCTGTTCTCTAGGGCCCATGTTGCATCGACCATAGCAATCTTTCCCACTGTTCCTAGATGGAGCCTCAGAATCGCTCTTAACACAGCACTAAGTCAGCCACTACCAACCAATCAGAACTGGCTTACAGCTGAAACTGATTTTTCATCCCTCTCCTATGTCTTTTTCTCAGCTCTGTGCATTGTGCAAGACTTTGAAAAGGAAACACACGGAATTATCCTCAGTGTGCAGGGTTTCAGGAATAAGGGAATGTCAGTCCTTTACTCATCTTCTTGCTCAGCTGTTCCAGGGAGGTGTTGCCATCTGACAAGGAGGGCTGCAGCCTGGCACTTTGGGAGCTCACTTTTCCTTTCCTTTGAGCTATACGTGATGAGAGACCTGTCAAGGAGAGCAGTTCACTGGCATCATTCCCAGACCTGGAAACATAATGAAATAAAGTTTCATTCTGACTTGGTTGGAATTTTTATAGCTGAACATTTGAGATAGCATCTGGGGCAGTTCTAACATCCATTTGCCTGGTTGGAAGGAAGCACCCATCAGCTAATGGAACTCAGGCCTTCATACTGGCAGCCCATACTGACAGACTTGACCTTTGGGAAGATCATTTCTAATTGGAGCCAGCCAGGCCATGGGTCCTAGCACCTGTGATGGAGCTCACTCATGTCTGATGGTCCAGCAATGTGAAATATGCATTATAGATGTTCTATCATATACAAAGAATGGTATCAAAGTATGATCTGGTCTGAAAGCCCCCCATACTGGTACTGAGTGTCAGTCCAGACTACTTAATGTTAAGGGCTCAATCCAAGCCTGGGGCTCTGGGATGCTATGTTGGTACGATCCATTAGCACTCTTCCTAGTACCCACACCCTTCCAGCTTTAGAGAACAGGGCGGGTCAGTGGACAGAAGCTTCCACTCTGGATTCCATAAGCCAGGTTCAAACTTCTCTGCAAAGTAAACCTAAGAAGCTTTGCAAAGACCACCGGATAGGAGATCCTTCTGTCCCCCTTAAAATTTCTTGAGGACTAGGTAGATGACTACTTAAACCCTCTGAACCTTAGTTCTCTCATCTGTAAATATAGAAGTAAAGGTGCATTTCTCACAAGACTGTTGGTGAATGGAAATTAAATTATGGAGTCTGTGTAAGTGATGAGTGCACCAAAATGCTCTGTGCAAGGAGACAATAGTACGATTATATTCTGTGAGTAGAAGCCATTTATTTTTTGTTATCTCAGAGAATGTCTAGCTCAACTCTTTGGCTATGGAAGGTTCTCTAACTGGACAGCTAAAGTGCTAGGCGGGCACATGCTGTCTGCTCTCAGATCACTCTCTTAAACCCTCAGAGATTATCCCAGTCCTGCTAGCACCAGAGGCCACCCAGAGGGAAAAGGACACCACCCTTAGAACAAAGAGCCTGGGGTGAAGCCCCAGATTAGCTACCAGTAACATTTAGGTCTTGCCATATTGCCTCTCTAATCTTTAGTATCTTTTTTCCTCATGTACAAAATATAGAGAATATCTAACTTATCAGATGCATAGAAATGTTCAGAGAACAAACAAATTAACATATCCCATGTGCTCTGTGGATTATACGTAAGGTAATATATAAGGTATTACTGTTACTACTTCATATCTAGTATCTCTTAACAATTCAGCCTTGTTTACAGAGAAGGAATCACTGGAAACATGTTTTTGGAGCAAGAGTCAGAAGCTCCAGGATAGTGATGTATGCTTTCCTGATTTTGGAAGTCAGTTAAGATCAAACGATATTGTGCTTCTTGGCAGATGCCTTGGGGCATTCAGGAAGGCTGTGACCTGTCATAAATAACTGGTGGCTTTTATATTGGTTAAATGAAAGATGTTCTTGGTCTCTGCATATGGCCCATAAATCTGTCTGGATTGCCAAGTTTTAGCCATCCTGCCCCAACTCACTCTCTCTTCTTCATGAAGACATAATAAACCTTTGGAAAAAATATATATTTTTGGTTCTTCCATATGCAGTTTCCCAGGTACTTCTTGGTAGCTTTCGTCTCTCCTTCATCCCCATAAGCATGCATTTTATGCCCCTGAATTACGTATTCTGTCAAGAAAGGAGAATGGGTGATGTCTTTGTTTATCTGGTTATTTATTCGCTATAAACCTATCACATCCCAGATATTAAAGAATCCTGAGTCCTGGGATGGCAAATAGATTCTATCTGGTGACAACTTGGGTGCTCTGGTGGAGGCCGCATAGGGCCTACTTCTGGGCCCAGTGGGCCCTTGGGTGGGGAGGGAAGGGTTGCCATGTGCAGTTACCCTATTACAGGTGAAGAAAGTGAGGCTCAGAGAAATTAACGGACTTGTTAATATGTCTCTTGACAAGGGACAATGTTTACATTTCCTTGCTGTCTCAATTCAGTCAACAGCCACTATTTGCTGAATGCCTGCTCCGTATTGGTTCTAGGACTGGGTATTATCTAGGAACGAAAATAATCTGTGAACGTCTATGGATTAACCTGAGTGGAAGTTTGTTTTTCATGCAATCATTAGCCTCAAAGTTGTCCAGAATTGAGAGACTATGATAACAAAATTCCCAACGAACCAATCATTTATATAAGTTGACCTTTGAAGAACACAGGTTTGAATGCACTTATAGGTGGATTTTACAGTACGGTACTATAAATGTATTTTCTCTTCCTTATGATTTTCTTAATGACGGTTTCTTTTCTCCAGGTGACTTATTTTAAGAATACAGTATATAATGCATATAACACATGAACCATGTATTGATCGACTATGTTATCGGTAAGACTTCTGATCAACAGTAGGCTGTTACTAGTTAAGTATTGGGGAAGTCAAAATTACATGCAGCTCTTCAACTGTATTAGTATGTCTAACCCCCACACTGCTCAGGGTTCAGCTGTATTCAAATTCATTTGTATATTCACTTATGTATTCATTTTCCCTCCCGTTTACATAAAGAATAAAGATGCACTTTTTAAAAGTTGGGCTTTTGTAAGAGTTCTTTCAAAACAACTTGAAAGTAATTGGCAAAAACAAACTGGCCAATAACTGCCCTTGAATTTTGCCTCTGTTCCCCTTGGTCTGCTACTTAATATGGCCTTGCTGGCACAGAGGTGAAAATGAACAACGAAGAAAAACTGAACCCAGCTCTCCACTATCCTACTTTTTGCAAAGCAGCCTAGAAATGTAACATAGATGAACCAAAAATATTCACTTTACCAAAGGCTTCTAAACTGTTAGAATTGTCAAGGAAGAAAGAATTTGCAATGATGGTGATAGAGAGCTGTTGCAATTCCATGTCCCATGGGGAGAGGTATGAGTAGCAGGGGATGGGGAAAATCTCTTAGCCCTCTGAGCACTGTAGTAATCGCACCAAGGATGTGTGGCACTGTCTCTCTTACCCGTCCCTGGTGTAGTTATAGAGGCTCACTCCGTCACTGGCTTCAAGGCCAGAGCAATGTCAGAAATGCTTGCCTGGTGATTATAAGAATTGTGCCCTCTAGGTGCTAGGCACTTTACATAGGTATAGGTCCTTTTCATGGAATTTCCCAAGCTGTGTTTTTTTTTTAAATTATTATTCTTAATATAGCTGTTATTTTAAAATTACTACATGCAGTGGTCTGTCAAGACATAGTGTTGTGGTTTTTTTCCTGCTTTTATTGCGAACTAATGGAGATACATCACTGTATCAAGTTCAAGGCATACAACATGATCGTGTGATTTACACATGTGCAGTGATGACCACAGTAGGTTCAGTTAACATCCATCTTCTCATATAGATACAATAAAAAGAAAAGAAAAAAATTTTCCTTGGGTGAGAACACTTAGGATCTACTTTCTTAACTTTCCTATATACCACACAGCAGGGCTAACTGTGTTCACCATGTTGTACAACACATCCCTAGTATGGACTTATAACCAGAAGTTTGTACCTTTTGACCACACTCTTCCAGTTCCCCTTCCCCCCACCTCTGGTAACCACTAATCTGATCTCCTTTTTTTATGAGTTTGGTATTGAGTTGGTGGTGGCTTGTTTATTTAGATGCCACATATAAGGGAGATCATACACTATTTGTCTTTCTCTGACTTCTCTCACTTAGCACAACACCTCCAAGGTCCATCCATGTTATCACAAATAGTAGAATTTCCTCCCCTCTTGTATGGCTCAATAATATTCATTGCTTCTATGTACCGCACCTCTTAGGATACAGGTTTTTATCAAAGAGTGTATCCCCCTATACTCATAGGACAGAGAGTGGGACTCAAGGGAGGCTTTAGCACCAATTCTCGTTCCCCATCCTTTATGCTAATACATTTCATTGCAGCTTCAAGAGCAATGTTAAAAGGCATTAGATCCCTTTTTCACAGATAAGGAAATAGATGTAGAGAGCTCATTATCCTTCCCATAAGTGGCAGAGTGGGATTGAAATCCAGATCTGATTCCCCAGCCTGGGTTCCTTTTCCCAATGTTTAATGCTTTCATTTCAGCCTTGCTCCCTGTACATTGATTTATAACTAATGCATTAGAAGAGTAGTCTTCAGTCTGGGGTGCTCATGCCCTGAAGCATGTAAAGACTTCTCAAAGGAAAAGCAGGCATACATAGTTTTAAGGTGATCCATTTCCACATTCTCAATTTCCACCTGTGCCTTAAAACCCATCTTGAGAGGGTACTTGTGACTCTCCCAGCAGCCTTCTCTCTCTTGACAAAGGAAAGGCCTCCTCTCACCCTCATCAGGTCTCACAATACTGTGTAGCCCAAACCATGGAAACCTTCTCTAAGAGCCACAAGGGGCATGTGACAGGTCCTTCAAATAAAGATCCATAAATGGGTTCCCATCTTAATAAGAGATGGAGTGCCAATAAAATATTTCTCTTGGGTTTAATAATCATCAACATTATAATATATTTGTTCCAATTACATTATATTAACGATGGCACCATTAAACTGAATGAGGAAGACTATTTTTATCATAGCCTCCTGTTCACAGAAAATGTATTTCAAATTAGATTTTAGTATATAGATGTTTTTGTTTCAGAGAAGTGTAATAGTATGATTTATGGTTGACTTTTAAGCATAAAATTCTATCATGCTAAAATTCTGTATGAGTAGAATTGAGGTAGAATGGGAACAATGGGAAGTGGAATGGGAATTTGAGTTCTAAGACAGGGTGGCAGGCAGGGACCCATGGGCCAAATCCAGCCCACTGCTTATTCTTGTACATAAAATGTGCTGGAACCTAGCCATGCCTTTTCATCTACGTGCTGTTTAAGACTGCTTTCATGCTATAGTGACATCGTTGAGTAGCTATGACAGAGACTGCTTGGAAAGCCTAAAATAGTATTTGGCCTTTTTCATGGAAAGTTTGCAGACCTGTTATTAAAGGAGAAAAATGATGTAAAATTTCCAACTATTAAAAAAGAGCTTATTCATATATTTTTAAATGAGTAATTAAGGGTGTAAAATCCCTATTGTATGTATACCCAAGGATACATTTAAAAGAGTGATGTAACAGTTTTTTTCTACCAATATTATAATACACTGAAAATTATGTTCTTTGCAACTATTTCAACTGTGATGAAAAATTTCAACCATCAACTTGAAAAATGTGTACATAGAGGGTATACATAGATTTTTTTTCAAAATAGGAAGACCACTGCCCTTGAAGACAGGATCAGGCATGTGACTTTCCATAGTTTAAGGAGATTGTCTTTTTCATGGAGCAAACTGAGCCCCATGTGAGTACCTCAACCCTCAATCAAGCTGTTCTCCCACAACCTTGATGGGTAGCTGATGGAAATGTTGGACTCTAGCAGGACAGGGTCAAAGAGTGATCTTGTAAATGGCTGGGCTCAGTCTTAGAGATCAGAAAAATCCTTCACAAGCCCCTACGTTGGCCCTTGTGTTGGTCAGCTAGGGGAAAGAAAGAACAGCTGTGCCCTTCCAGGAGGTAGAAGGCTGGGCTTTTTAGGATGTCCCTGCAGAACTGAGGGGAGCCTGTGCTGTCCTCAGGCTGCATGGATGGTGGATTGTACCACACAGGTGGAGTTTACGCCTGCCTAGTAACCTTGATTCATGTTTTGGGTTGAATTCTGTCTTCTTCCGAAAACAAGAGGCTGTTCTTAATCATCACTACTTTAGAATATGACCTTGTTTGGAGACAGGGTCTTTATGAAGCTTATCAAGTTAAAATGAAATCTTTAGAAGAGGCCCTAATCTGCCTGTGTCCCTATAAAAAGGAGAACTTTGGACACAGGAATAGACCTGCATTGAGATAAGACCATGAAAAGACACAGGGAGAAGATGGCCACCTACCAGCCAAGAGAGAACTGGGACAAATCCCTCTAAAGGAGACCAACCCCTTGTACCTTGGGTTCAGACCCGAGTTTCTGACCTCCAACACCAGGAGGCAATAAGTTTCTGTTGTTTAAGCCACCCAGTCTGTGGAACTTGGTACTTCTGACAGTAGCCCTCACAAAAAATACAGTGGCCTGAAAAGCACAAGCTTCTTTTAATGGACTTCCCAAAGCCCAGTGATTTTTAGGTTTAGCTGTGTTTTGAAATTACTGCATGACATGGTCCATCAGAGCACAAGTTGTTAGAAGAATGCATTTAACGACAGAGGACCAGAACCAGAGAGACTTTGACCCAGACCCCTAGTCTCCCTCCTTCCCCCTAGAGCAGTTCAGAAGAGCAGTTAAGATAAAAACTTCTGGAGCCAGAGCCCTTGGGTTTAAATTTTAGTAGCCATGTGACTTTGGGGCATGAATGGCATCACTTGTTAAACTGAGGAATAACAGCACCTGCCTTGTTAGGTTATAGCGAGGATCAGCTGGGTTCATAACATGTAAAACTCAGTTCTTGGCACATAGTAAGTGTTCAACAGTCAAATGTTCATTGTATTATTGAGGGACCAAAAAGGACAACCTCTGCCTAAGACCACTCCAGAACCCATGAATCACCCAGCAAGCACTACCCACGTGTCCCCTGAAATTCTCAAAGATTTGTTCATGAAATTGCCATATTAATGTTATAAGGGCTTCCCATCCCCAAAATCTAGGATTGTCTTTTCTCTTGTTTTATCCTGTCTTATTCTTGCAAAGCCTAATATTTGAGAATAGCTAGCACTCCTTATTAACCCTTGAAAAAGTATCTGCTCCAGCGCCACTTGGCAGTGAGATTTCATCAGTCACTTGAGATTATGGATTAACTCACTGATCTTTTTACCCTTCGAGCTAATTAGCCTTTGGACAAATACATCTAGTCACAGAAGCCAAGCACAGCTGACCAAACACATTTCAAAGAGCAAATTTGGTAGGTAAATAATGCCAAGCTCAGATCTCTCAGCAATATTGCTTTTCTGAGTCACTGGAATCTTGATGATCTTTCCTTCCCAGCTAGAGTCGGTAGTGAGGTGTTTACAACCCTTCGAAGCAAAAGGGACAATGTGACTAATTAAACCAGCTAACTCCTCCCTACTTCAGTTTCTGCCAACCCCATTTAAGATGACTCATTGTTTGATGTTCTCTAATAACTGGCCCAGTTTGACTTTAAATGACTGAACATATCCTTGGGGACCCTTGTTTGAGAGACAAGGGAGACCTTCCTAGATCCCCAGCTGAAATGTAATTTTACTCAATTTAATTTAATTACCACTACCTGCCAAGACTTTCTCACACCTCCATAAAGCACCTTAAAACAGTTCATGCCTCACCTTGGTGCTAAGGCCTGTTAAGTACTTGTAGATAATTATCACATCCTCTTAGACAATGTTTGGTGAAACTCAATATATTTAGACATTTCATTCTGTGCTAAAGAAGAACTCTCCAAGGAGACTTTTCCAAGTTCCTCTTAGTTTAATTTATTCTCACATTATAATAGGCACAACCTCACCAGTGAGTTGCAGGGAGTTGCAAGGGGTAGTCTCTCTCTGGGGCCAGCCAGCCCCTTGGTAAGGGCAGCTGGGATGGTGCGCCCATCCTGGCATCCATTCTATTGGGCAGGCTCCTGGCCCGTCCTCTGATGTCCCCTTGCATGGGCATCCATGATCTTCTGAGTGACCACTGCTTCTTCCTGACCCCATAGGGCAGAGTTCTGGAGAAAGAAGGATTCCAGATTGAAGGACAGCTCTGACATTGCACAACCACATATCTACTCATTTGGGTTTGATTTTTGTTCATGCATTCAAGAAAACAGAAAACAGCAAATGGTTTAAAGATTTTATTTATTTGATAGAGAGCACAAGTAGAGAGGCAGGCAGGGAGAGAGGAGGAAGCAGGCTCCCCACTGAGCAGAGAGCCTGATGTGGGGCTTGATCCCAGGACCCTGAGACCATGACCTGAACCGAAGGCAGAGGCTTTAACCCACTGAGCCACCCAGGCGCCCCAGAAAAGAGCAAATGGTTTAACTCTTATTTCAGAAGAACGGAGATGAGGTTGCTTTGCACTGGCACCAGCATTCATTGACAAAGAGCATTTGTCAAGGGAATAATAAGTGCCTAGCCCCGTGCCTTGGTAAATAGGAGGAATCCAAAGACAGAATAATCTAGACTTTGCTTTCAGGGAGCTTCAAAAACAGTGAAAAGCTTGCAAGACAGTAAATCATACTACACAGCGTTATCTAGATAATTAGAGAATTGTAAGCTTCAAGGGAAGTCAGTCCTAGGCCACTATTCTGCAAGTAGTTGATCTGAAAAAAATATCCCATGGTGAAGAGCACCATATGTTACACTTGCGTGGGCTTTCCCAAACCAAGATATCGTGTCTGATACCAAGTGGCATCTGTCTAAACGAATTATGATAATACAAGTTTATTATACAGAATGAACTGTATATGTATTTGATGAGGAAAAATGACCAAGATATTATTTCTCAGTGAACAAAGAAAGCTAGTAGGATACTATACAGCATGTGATCCATGGTGTGTGTGTGTGTGTGTGTGTGTGTGTGTGTGTGTGTTTTTGTTTTGGTGTATGAATAGATTTGTGTGGTTTGCATATATATAGGAAAATGAATAAGAAATGAAAAGGACAATGAATAACTCTGGAGAACAAAGCTGGGGAACCCAGAAGAAGATTTTCATTTTTAATATGGTATTCTTCTGTATATATTTTTACTATAAATTTTAAATTTGTATTTATTTTTAATTTAATCATCAAAAATGGATTCTTTAAAAAATAGAAATCTTGATAAAATAATAATAAAAATTAAAATGCCATCCAGTATTATCAATACCAGAAAGTGTGTGTATTCTTGACTTTAATTACTGGAGATATACAGTTTCGAGTTTGTTTTGGAACTGCTTAGAGCAGGGATTCTCATCCTTCAGTGATTCTTACCTGTTGATTCTTTTAAAATTGAAAAACCCAGCCCATAACACCAACTTTATAGACCAGAATTGCAAGTGAGGCTTATTTAAGTTTTTAAAAACACCACCACCCATCCTGTCACCACCAGCTTCCTTCGGGGGTTCCAATGGGCCCCAGGTGAAGGCACAGGACTAGAGAGGAGATGGATCATGACAAAAACTATCCATTGTGACCATGAACATACTAGGTTACACCCGTGAAGAGATAAAGGTCTTAAATTGGATTGAGAGACGATATAAGTCATGTTCTCACAAAACAACCTCCCAAGCAAATGAGAGAAAGAAGACTGAAAAGCAAAAATTCAGCACACAAATGGGGAAAAAAATAAGAATGACAATATGGACATCAGAGAAGAAGTTAAGCCAAAAAGCTTAACATGGGAAGAAGAATCATTTCGTAGAGATAACAGCCAAACTGACATTAAACCACCCTTTCCTTCTTTCTAATGAATCTGTGTTCACATGTTCACAACACAGCAGTATCATCAAAATGAAAAGAAAAAACTAGAAACACAAGAAGAAATGGACAAAAATACAACTTTGAGAAAGCATCATTGTATTATTGTTATATTTCAAATAGCACGTATA
Organism: Enhydra lutris kenyoni; assembly: GCF_002288905.1. Classification (NCBI taxonomy): domain Eukaryota; kingdom Metazoa; phylum Chordata; class Mammalia; order Carnivora; family Mustelidae; genus Enhydra; species Enhydra lutris. The sequence goes on along the minus strand of NW_019154100.1, from coordinate 35,266,613 downwards.
GAACATTTTAATAATATAATTAATAAGTCAACCAATAGCCATCAGGGAGATTCAAATTAAAACCACATTGAGATACCACCTTACACCACTTAGAATGGCCAAAATTAGCAAGACAGGAAACAACATGTGTTGGAGGGGATGTGGAGAAAGGGGAACCCTCTTACACTGTTGGTGGGCATGCAAGTTGGTGCAGCCACTTTGGAGAACAGTGTGGAGATTCCTCAAGAAATTAAAAATAGAACTTCCCTATGACCCTGCAATTGCACTACTGGGTATTTACCCCAAAGATACAGATGGAGTGAAAAGAAGGGCCATCTGTACCCCAATGTTTATAGCAGCAATGGCCACGGTCGCCAAACTGTGGAAAGAACCAAGATGCCCTTCAACGGACGAATGGATAAGGAAGATGTGGTCCATATACACTATGGAGTATTATGCTTCCATCAGAAGGGATGAATACCCAACTTTTGTAGCAACATGGATGGAACTGGAAGAGATTATGCTGAGTGATATAAGTCAAGCAGAGAGAGTCAATTATCATATGGTTTCACTTATTTGTGGAGCCTAACAAATAGCATGGAGGACAAGGGGAGTTAGAGAGGAGAAGGGAGTTGAGGGAAATTGGAATGGGAGATGAACCATGAGAGACTATGGACTCTGAAAAACAATCTGAGGGTTTTGAAGAGGCGGGGGGTGGGAGGCTGGGGGAACCAGGTGGTGGGTATTGGAGAGGGCACAGATTGCATGGAGCACTGGGTGTGGTGCAAAAACAATGAATACTGTTAGGCTGAAAATAAATTTAAAAAATTTAAAAAAAATAAGTCAACCAATAGGTACTTATTGAGTTGGTATCTTCCACTGGAAGTATGCCTTCTTTTCTAAGGATCCGTGGAACTCTTTAAAAATATGTCACTTACATGGCCGAAAGTCCTTAGTACATTCCTAAAGCAATAGGCTTCTCAGTAACTACTGAATCAAAATGGAAATCAAAGCTACTGTAGGAGGCTGTTTAGAAAATGGTGACCATGAAAACATGCTGTGACAAAACTTACACAATACAGCCAAAGTTGTCCTTAGGAAAACCCTAAAAATTATTTTTTAAATTACTATTTTTATGGAAAGAATGAAAATAAATGAACCAGGGTTTTAACTCACGCTAGAAAATGAAAGAGCAAAAAAGGCAAGAGGAAAGATATAATAAAGATAATAAACTAGAAAAGAGAGAAATAACAGAATCTTAAAGTAAATCCAAGAACTACTTCTATTAAATAACTAATAGCCAGTGACAATTTTGTCAAAGAAAATACGAGGAAATGCAAATCAACAAGTTTATAATTGAAAATGATACTGGAACAGGCATGGAGATGACTAAAATATTGTTAATGAGTACTGTGGATGGCAATATGCCAATAGACAGGTAAAGCTCAGTTAGCACGTATACACACACACACACACACACACACACAAAATAATTTTAGGCCACTAGGTATGCATATATGTGGGGCAAAATATACAAATTGCTAGCAGAGCAAATTCTGTGACTTGTTGGTTGAGACATATATTTGTGTGATCTTTCTGAAAATGGCAGTGTGTATCCAGAACTGAAAAATTCATATGATCCTTGACCCCCTTACTTGAAATCAAGTCATTTATCATAAGGAAATCAGAAATGTGGGAAAATATTCTTTGATAGGAGACAGAGTTTAAGAAGACTGATATCGTGAGAGTGTGCCCATGATTACTCTTTGTGTGGGAAAGTACAGAAAGAGAGTGATTTCATCTAGGAAAAAAAAAAATGTCATTACAAACTGAAAGGATTCTGGACTGCGCCACAGTGTTAACACTCCTTTTTTTTTTTTTTTTTTTGAGTGTAGGGATTACAAGTGACCTTTTTCTTCTTCTATGTATTTTTGGGCATCTTCCAAACATCCCTCAATAAGATTGCAATCCTTTGTAACTAGACCATAAAATTACTAAAGTAAAAGGAGAATTTTAATATAAAATTATAGAAAAACATTTAACCGGAGAAGGAAATACAAAAGCATGATGTGTATGTAAGCCTATCAAGACTGAGAGCGCCACGAAACCTTCTAATGTCCACTCAGTAGTTTGTATACGCTCCATTCCCTTGAAGGGCGCACAGATGAGAGGTCGAGGGAGAAGGTACTAGCGAGGACCTGTTCTTCCCCAAACCTGAGGTCTGGGGTGGTACCAGTGATTCTGAGGGTGCAGGGCATCACCCTCCCTTTACTAGAAATGTAAAGTTTGGTCAACACTCCCCCTAGTGGCAATTTAGCAAATCTCCTAAAATTCCTTACCCAAGAGCCAGGGGCTGAAAATGGATGCCAGCCAGCTAACACTTAATTGAGGTGCTTGTTAATGAGACATATATGTTGCTGGACACCTCAAGGGTGTGGCTCAGAAATATGTATTCCTTTTTTTAACAGGCATCCCAGGCGATTAAAATATTCAAGTGTGGAATCTATTGACCCAAATCATACATCGCTGAATGTTGTAGAAAAGAGAGGCAAAGTGAGAAGTCATTCTTGTGATCTAACTTACTATTAACTTCCAAAAGAGAAGGGAGGCCAGAGGTGTCTGTATTAGTTTCCTCTAGTGGACACTTGTGAGAACACTAGTTGCTACTTTTTATTTCTTAAGCTATCTACAAATGTATGGGAGTGTAAATTAGAAACAAGTGAGTTATACCTGGTCATTGTTGCTTTAGGATTCTCTGTTCCTATTTTTTTTTTTTAAAGATTTTATTTATTTATTTGACAGAGAGATCACAAGTAGGGAGAGAGGCAGGCAGAGAGAGAGGAGGAAGCAGGCTCCCTGCCGAGCAGAGAGCCCGATGCGGGGCTCGATCCCAGGACTCTGAGATCATGACCCGAGCCGAAGGCAGTGGCTTAACCCACTGAGCCACCCAGGCGCCCCTCTGTTCCTATTTTTTAACATCCTCCATACCTTAGATTTTCTTTCCAGGTTCTAGACAGCCAGCCCATTTGGAACAGCTCGCCGATTTAATCAACATGCTGCTTATCATGGTTTCCAGATGGTTAATGGGTCTCTTAAATAAAACTGGCCCTAATTCTAACTGGTGTTTCTATTCTGGTCCCTTTTGTAGAATAATTTGTTTCGTGGCCAAAGTTTCTTTTCAGTATTTCTCTGTAGTCTTTGGTGATCCCTTTTTGCCACTTCTTTGTTCAAAACTGTCAAATGGCACATGAATTGAACTCACTCATGTTAATCATACATGTGGGGAAGAGGAGAGTGTTCATATTAATATCAACATGCTACCCAAATCATTTATCATTTACATATAAAGTTTTAGAAAATAGGTTTCTCATCATTATTAATCGAGAGAGGAAAGAGCCTTCTTGTGGAACCACAGCCCGGTGGTTCCCATTGCTGCTTCTGCTTTGAGAAGGAGTGTTCTTGTCCTAGGAAACAGCATTATTTGGGGAGCAGTTTACATGCATCGACTTCTCAGGAGTCCTACTTGAACCACCTGTGGTCTTAATATTCAGTGCTACACAAAGGATTCGAAATATAGATAACCTTTGAACTGACCCATAGATTTAGGTCCAATTCCCACTTCACAAACGGTTTCCAAAGTATACAGTGGAATTGTACAAAAGTGACATTAAAAATTATGTTGGCAGAATGCCATGATGGCATGATTTCTGCAATAACAGTGTCTGAAAGTAGGCAAGATAATGTAAGATTTGAATGGGGTTGCATTCTGAAAGGAAGGCAGCCAGAGGTCCTGAGAATTAATGGAGGAACTGCAGAAAAAAAAAAAAAAAAAAAAAAAAAAAAAATGACTCTATTCCACCAAGCACTTTCCTCTTTTTCTTTCTATTGCCTGACTGAGATGATTTGGTGGAGTTTAAAAATAAATGAGCTGTATTCATTTTTCCTTCAGAGCTTTGCTTTGAAGGCATTCCATAAGGAAAAAAAAAAAAAAAAAAGACAAACCAACACAGGCAATATAGGAGGGGATGGAGACAAGAAAATGTAAGTATTCTTTCCAGCAGTATCTGGAATTTGAGAAGGAGTGTTCTTGTCCTAGGAAGGAGTGTTCTTGTCCTAAGTATTTAATAGCTTAGGACTCCTTATGTGGGGAGATATGCAGGCAAATGTAGTGCTTCAAAGAGGTGGTAATGACCTACTAGGTAATGCAGAGGAAATGCTGTTTTGAATGGGCTTCAGCGGCATTTGAGCCTTTCCACTCTCGTCTATACACTGTACATACAGTGACTGGGATTAGGTTTCTTCTAGCAACTCAATGGCCATTTTCAGCGCTAACCAGAGGCTGGATTCTTCTGCAGGCATATCATTGATGTTGATCATTGCTTTTCACATTTTTACTTTAACTGCAGAACCTCATTTTCAACAGAGTGGACCCTTACCTGTAAAGCACATGAAAGTACAAACCTGTGCTGGAAACCAGGTTATGCATCTCGGAAGTTCCGCCCCCTCAACCCCCGGCCCCCCTTCCCCCAACCTTTTCTTCCAGGACCACCCCCCTGTCTCCCTGTGGCAGAGCTTCTGGGAGAAAGAACATGATTTCTTCCCTATAACCTGGAGGGGGTGGGGAATGCCTTTAATCATTCATTCATTCTTTGATAGGACAAATATTTATTCAGTGCCCCCCCCACCCCAAGCCATGCCCTATTCTAGGCACTGGAGATGAAGCAGTGATGGGGACGACCAACAACGGCTCTACTGGAGGCAGCGAGGGTGACCCCGGGCAGCCAGGACATGTTGGGTGCTATGAGGGAAATAAAGAAGGAGGCATAGGGAGAAAGGGGCTCCAGTGAGAAAGCTAACAGGGAGAGGGGTACAGTCTGTCCAGGAAACTGGGATGTTGAGAAAGAACAGCCATAGCCAGACCTTGGGGGTATTTTAGACAAAGAAAACTTCTGAAATCCCTGAGGCAGGGGTATTACAGTCACACTGGATGTCACCGCTGGGATAGGGGAGTGTTGGTGGCTGTGGCAGAGGTCAGAGGTAGGCAAGTTCCTTTATGAAGTTAGGTCTAGTAGGTCATGATGGAGAGTCCCCATTTTACTTTTTATTTTAAATTCATTGTCAATCATGGTTTGATTATTTATTATTAAAGTACTTGTGAGTTAGATCTTTATATTTTTAAATAATTAATTAATTAATTAATTTTTAGAAAGAGAAAGAGAGAGCAAGCGAGCATGGGGGGAGGGGCAGAGGGAGAGGGAGAAAAAGAATCTTGAGCAAGCTCTGCGCTGAGCACAGAGCCTGACCCGGGGCTCCATATCACAACCCTGAGATCTTGACCTGAGCCAAAATCAAGAGTTGTTTGCTCAACTGACTGAGCTACCCAGGTGTCCCTTAACTCTTTATATTTTTATTCCACTGACTTCCAAGAGGCCTTTGAGGGAATTCATATACCTGATGCCTAAACACCAGTTCCTTTGAATAAAAGCTCAAAACCAGGTGGAGGGGGAATGAAGCCATAGATAGTGAGATTAAGAATGAAAAATGTAGTTCTGCGTTCCATCAGAGCCAGTGTTTAAAAAAAAGGGGGGAAGGAAGAAAATGATGGCTTCTGTAATTCTGATTAGTTAGAAAGGGAGGGTGTCTATTCTTAAGGGAAGAAGCTTTTAAAATAAATTCTGAACATAATGTATTCTGTTGGGCCTTATACAAGAAACATCAATAGTTCTCTTTATGAATATTGAATACCTAATACATGCAAACTGTTGACACTCTGGGGAATATAAACCTTAATCAGACATAAATTCTGCCTTCCAGGAGCTTGCAGTTTAATACGGTCTATATAAATGTATGCAAATTACTATACCACAAGGCAGGAGATATAAATATTGGTTTTCAGAGTCCCTAGAAAGGGGCATCACAGGTATCCCAGTAAAGCGCGTCTCGAATCATTCAGGGTTAGGGGAGAGACTCAAAGTGGCCACTCAGGTTTATGGCTTTGCCATAGTTCAAGGATCTCCCGCACAGGGCCCAGGGGCCGCCAGCTGGGCGGGTGTCGTAGGCTGTCTTCCCTGGCCCTCTCATGAGCACGCGCAGGAGCTGGTGCTCATTTAGAGCACAGAGAGCGCTTTGTCATGGGCTTGGGAGGCAGGCGTTCTGCTTTGCTAATTTAGAGACATCCGTACTTTGGATAGCATCTGCGTAGGTGACAAATTGGCTTTGTCATGAAAATGGAGTTAAGTTAGAGACTGTGAGCAACAGAAAACAAAATGCCTATAATCCATCTATCCAGAGAAATCCTTTGTGGATATTCTGGTCCGTGTCCTCTCAGATATTTCTCTGTGACTGTGGATTGAGAGAGAATCACACCGTCTAAACGATTCTGGGACCCCCTTTTCTTACCTCCTTAAACCTTAAGACATGCAGTCAGTGATACCATTGCTAATCGCCACATGGCACTCTGGTGTATAATTGTATCCTAATTTACTTAACCGATTTCCTAGAGTTGAGACACAAATTGTCCCCAGCTTTTCACCACTACAATCAATGCTGGAATGAACATTCCTTTAAAATACATTTTCCCACACATTTCCAATTTTCTGGAATACTTTTCATTCCAAAGGTGGAGAGAACAGTGGTTTTTGGTACCTATCCTAGTTCTAACTGAGCTACACAAATACCCAAAGCTTCTGCTTTAGACTCTTTTGCTCAACTATGGACAACGCTAAGCTGTCCTTTTCACTGAAGGAAAGGGGCCTTCAAAGCACCGAACAGGTCCCTGAATTTTAGATCCTCATTTGTTTCTCCTTTCTTCCACCTTGAACCTCACTAATCACTCTAAATCAATAACCTAACCCGGAACATGGACAGCATCCTCTTAGCCACCAAATTCCTTAAGTTCTGTCTCTGAAAAAGGATCCTGAATCTGTATGCCACCCTCTTCCAGCTTAGGCCATGACTGCTGACTTCCTGGATCCCCACAGAATTTCCTACATACTCTTCTCTTCTTGGGTTTGGCTCACCCTTTAATCTGTCTTTCGTACTTCATTTTCATGTAAATCTGATGATGCCAGTGCTCCGCCTTCCAGATGAAATTCAAACCCTATGGCACAGCATACAGGCCTCTACTTCTAGACCAAGTCACCTGGGCCGAATCCTAAGAATCTACGTGTCTTAAATTTCCCCTGTGATTTCACTGCAAGCAGCCTGGCCCTTCATGGGTCCCAAGGTGGGTGCTTAGGAAGCACTGGTCTGCTTGGAACCCATTCTAGAGCAGAGGCTGGCTACCACTAGAAGTTGCTCTCAACCGCAGTTTAAAATGATCCAGCATAATGTGATTATTTTAGGAAAAATTTCAAAAGCATTCTACCCAAGATCAACATGTTTGCAAGTATAGATTATAAAATCATTTCCATTTAGGAATCCTAATTTAATTACATGACAATTTTTAAGCTATGAAAGCTTTTTCTGCTGAGTCAGGATTTTCTACTCTAAGATAATGCAAAGCAGGTAGTTGAAAGTAAAGACTGGCCCCAGATTCTACTATGTGCTTGGCTGTGTCAAGTTCTGAGCATTAAGTATTGTTCTGTGGGACAAAGGGGCAACAGGGTATCTTGTTAAAAATCTTACTAAAGCACTGTGTTAAACTTTTTCTTTTCAATTAAGACATTCAAATTTTAGGTTCCTTAGAAAAATACTCAAAAGCCATTCGATTCTTTGTATGTCTTATAGGAAAGGGTATTCATACCATCAAATTGTTAAAAAAGAAAAAAAAAGCAATTTTTGAGAAGGCCTATGTTTCCTTGGGATAAATGGTGAAGTTGTTAAAGAGAAACTACGTTTATGAAACTCAAGATAGTACTACAATAATAGCAGTTTATTTGATCTCATCTCTTACTGATCCTTAAGGAGTCTGGTGGACTGAAATCCCTAATTTTCATAGCAGGTGATGTGAACACCCATTATTATATAGTCATTAATATCATTACTATTACTCCTGAACGTTAGAGAGTTGGGATTTAAAACAATTTTGGTTACTTTTCTGTCTCCTCCACTAAGATGTAATTTTTACAAAGCCACAGTCATTGTCTGGTTCACACTGTGTCCCCAGCTTCTGGTTCATGGTAGGCATCTTCTGAGTTAGGACTGCATGCCATGGAATGAAGATTTGTGTAGGGTCCTCCTCTGAAGAGACACAAGAGGAGAGAGAAATTTGATTCTTGACCTGATGGAAGCTCATAATAATAGAAAATACTTTTTCTTCAAATCCATCTGATTTGCCAAACTGTCGCCATGCTGTGTACATTGCAGCGTGATTCTGAATACGAAATGCACTTGTCTTCTTTCATATCTATCCTACCTTATCACCCTGTGGCACATTATTAATACATATATTCCAAAGTTGTCATCGATGTGTATGTTATTTGTATATGTACGTGGTAGGGGCAATCGCCTCTCATCCCATCTCCTGGTCTCTAGATATGTCAGGAGATTAGACATGGTTTTCAAAACCCTAGGGAAGAAATTGCAGGAGGCATCAAGCTCAATGATCTCTATCAGTGTTATTCAAAATGCTGGTCAGTGAGCTCTTTGTAACTGATTTGCAACAGGATGAAGAGCTTGTGCTCAAATGCCAATCAGTGATGTCATTACACACACTGTTTAGTCCAGTTCATATCCTTTTCCTGATGAGACTTTCTCAATGAAGGAAGCAGGGTGTTGAATCACATTCTCATACAAGCTCTGTATCTTGCTCCGGACTGGTCTAAAACAGTTGAATTGCGCTATTCTCTAACCACACTTTGAATAGTACTGCTCCCCATCAACATCTTGCCTACTTTGAAGAATCTCCAAACTGCCTTTTAAAGGCATCATTTTCATTCTGTTAAATGGTTCCTTCTTCAATAATTAATTATATAATAATAATTAATAGAAATCAAGCAGTTAATTATTTAGACAGATCATGATATGCCAAGTAGTAACAATGTCATGGAGAAATAATTAAACAAGGGGAAAAGCTTAAAGAAGGATGAGGCCTGCTGATGGATGGTTTCTGGGGGAAGGGGACCCTGGAGCTGTGAAGAGAAGATTACGGAATGATAGCTGGGGAAGAGCATTCCAGGAAGAGAAGAGTGAGCTCAAAGGGCTTGAGGTGGGAACAGTTCGGTGTGTTTTAAATCAGCAGGGCAGCATGCCTAGAGGGTAATGACAAGGAGGGGTGTGGGAGCGGATGGTGTCCCACAGGCACCCACGTGTCAGCCTCAGTGGGCCGTGGTTAGCACCTTGACTTTTGAGTGAGACGGGGAACTGTTGGAGGGTTCTGAGCACAGGAGCAACTTGATATGACAGGCTTCAAAGTCTCACTGCGCCTGCTGGGGAATAAGGGTGAAATGAAGCAGATGAGAAGGCCATTGCTTACTGCAGGTCAGATTAGGGGTGACCGATGGCTGGGACGAAGGTGGAAGGGTTGGACACAGTAAAGAGCAATCATGTTCTGAAGTTGGGTGTTTTTGTTGTTTTTTTTTTTTCTTTTCACTAAGTATTTTATTGAATGCTGCTGTCATTGTATATAAAATAATTGCCCTGGGGAGATAGAAATTAATGAAAATTCAGAGAGGTGGGCGTTAAGGGCTGACAAAGCAGGAGCTTATATAGTACGGCACATGTTCTAGGGATGAGCTTTTGTACAGATTTCAAATTTAGTTCTCCTTTGCATATTCACTGGTTCATGAAAAGTGGTTTGGAAAACCATCCAAAGGTTCATTTTACTACAAAAGGAACAGACTTTCTGGGGTCTGAGGGGGTTCTGGGGGGGGCTACTCCAGTCAGCAGGGGGTCACCTTGAGCATTCTATAGACAGAATTGCTTCAGAACTGCAGCTGCCTGGGAAACTTCCATGCTTGAGCCTGCTCCCAGCCAGAGCTGGTGAACCACTTTCTTCGGGCTTTTGCCAAAGGTGGGCAGATTCATCGGGGCATGGACCGGTCGGGTCGTGGATCCTTGGGGTAGATGGTGGGACAGCCCGGCCCCGAATTTGTTTTAAAAGCAGAGTCAAGGGGCACCTGGGTGGCTCAGTGGGTTAAGCCTCTGCCTTCAGCTCAGGTCATGATCTCACAGTCCTGGGATCGAGCCCCGCATCGGGCTCTCTGCTCAGTGGGGAGCCTGCTTCCCCCTTTCTCTCTGCCTGCCTCTGTGCCTACTTGTGATCTCTAACTCTGTCAAATAAATAAATAAACTCTTTAAAAAAAATAAAGGCAGACTCAATAGGATATGCTGGTGATATGGTAGACTGGGTGTGGAATGGGAGAGAATGAGTGAAGTTGAGGATGATTCTGGGTTTGATGGCACTATTTCCAGAGATGAGAGGAAGGGACTGTGACAAGGGAAGAAGAAGGAGTTGAGTTTGGACCTGTTGGATGTGAGATGCCTGACAGACTTAAAAGTACAAATGTGGAGAGAGCACTATAATACATGCATCTGAGTCCAAGGAAGAGGTAGAACTTGGGAGTTGTCCACACGTAGAAAGTACTAGATCAGATCATTGAGGGAGTGCATGGAGATAGAAAAGAGGTCCAAAGACTGGAACCAGGGCACTTCAACAGCTAGAGGTAGGGAAGAGGAGAAAAACTCAGCAAAGGAGACTAAGAAGGAAATGCTGGGGGTAGGAAGTATGCAACAACAAAAAGTGGTATTGTGAATACCAAAAGAAGAAAGACTCTCTTAAAAAGAGGCCATGATCATCTGCTTCAAAGCTATTGTAAAATGAAGACTGTGAATTATCTATCAAATTGGGCCTAATGGAGGTCAGTCACGGATGCCCAGGATTAGAGCAGTTTCAGCGCTCATTCACTGCCTGCCTGATTAAAGAAGTTCTGTTGTGATTGGCTTCAGTTTCTTAGTGAAATGAGAGTCAAAGTTAACTGATGAAAACTGAAGCGATAAGGGTGGGGCCCCAGAGGTTTGCTAATGGAGGAGAAGCTGTGAAGAGCGGATATATGGGAATATACAGTAAGAGTGCCAAACAGAACTAAGAACTCATTTGTTAGTTAAGGTGGTAGGTTTAAGATGAGCACCACTGTATGCTTTTCTCCAGCCCTGTTCAGGTGGGTGGAGGCAGAGAAGAGGATTTCAGGAAGATGAGTGTTTTGCTAGGCAAATATAATGTAGGGACGAGGTTCTGGAGATTTACAAATGAATGAAAGGGAGTGATAAAATCACAGCAAAGGATGGTTCAGGGAGTATAATAGTTGAGATCATTGGATTGAAGGGACCATGAAACTGAGAGGCTGGAGGCAGGGTGGATCATCTGTGAAGATATTGAAACTGCTGAGAATGATAACAGAATGGTGGCAAGGAGGAAGAAAGGGAAGAAAATCTTCACTACATTGTGGGCAGGACCAGGAGAAGAGCAAATGACGTAAGGAGAGAGAGTGGGTACCACAGTCTGATGTCAGGCAGCTCAAAGGAACTGACTGGGAGGGGCTTAGTCAGAGGAAACATGGTGGCCTGGAAGCAGCAGGAGGAGTGGGAAGGACAGCCTCTTCAGTCTCCAAAATCAGTAGTACCAAAGCGTGGGATGCAAAACCTGAAAAGACTGCAAGAGAAACAATCTTCCAGAATGTCAGCCAGATTTCCATCAGGGCAAGAAAGAAACAAATGCTTGGAGAAGATACAGGAGAATTGATGGATGACAGACCATGGGTTCCAGAGGACACAATAGAAAAGGTTTGGAGATGGGGCAGGGGTGGCCAGAGCTTCTGGCATATTAAGGAATAAGCAGAGCCTTTGGGTATGTAGATCTGTGAGAGTCTGGATGGTGGAGAATGAGCTGGCTTCCTGGAAGTGTGTTCATGACTGAGGTATACAGGAATGAGAGGCATGATGGGCTGATTCTGGTGGAGTCTTAGGGAGAGTGGGACACTTGGTACTAAAAGTAGTTACTTGTTGTGACTGATCTCTTTGGTGGTTCTTACGGTGAGGTGGAAGAACTAGAGGAGGGAGAGTGGAAATTGCACCAGAAAGCAGGCGTGTTCTTGCTTGAGGACTCCTTAGATGCCAAGGGAAGTAGTCTTGTCAGGGGCTATAGAACTCTAGGGATTTTGCCTCAATCCTGTCAAGGACAATCTCAAGGCTTCCAGAAACCATACTCCTTCCACTGTCCATTACTTTTTCTAGGTTGGAAAATTGTCACTTAGTGATTGAGGGCTTTGTCTGAATATATTTCAGAGCTACTAGATTGGTTGAATGCTTCAACAAATACTGTTTTCATGATGAGAACTTCAAATTTACATTGTAAAAGAGCTGGTGCTATTCTTCTCCACAGAAACAAGGTTGACAGCACCTAAATAGTTTTGGCTATCTCTTGAGGAGATCATAGTCGGGAAATCGACAACATTACAGTGGAACATAACTTGGAAATGATACTTTTCTTTGCTCACCATTAGACATTTTGGCCTTAGGAAATTCGGATTACCCAAGAAGTAATTAATGTCTAAGGGCAATGGGGACTTGCTTCAACTAATGATTTCTTGCCATTTTTTTCCTGCATTATAATCAAATCTGTAGACCACTTATTATTTACCCATCATAAGTTCAGCTTTCTTGGTTTTCAAAGTAGTCATTGAAAAATTGCCCAACTGATGATTTTTATATAGGCAAAACATATTTTTGGTGATAGTCTTTCCAAATACTGCTCAAAAGCTTTGTCACCACAGGCTGTCGCAAGGTGGCCTCACTCAGTAGTCTTAAAGTCTAATTAGTTTTCCTGTACGCCTGGGTGCATTTCTGAGCTGTAAAATGAAACTCGTTGGATAAAGTGACCTTTTTTCCTACACGCAATCTAGCTGATTTCAGAATTGTCCTTTACAAACATATAATACATTGATTGATCTGATGGCATTTGGGTCTAAAATTACTTCTTGGATATAAAAGAGAACACGACCTTGTTTTAAAAAGTGTCTGACTTAATTATTTTCTTGCAAAAAGGAGAAGGCAAATGCAAGAATTTGAAGCAAATTATAGATTTTTGCTTTGACCTGTTCCTGAATCAAAATGTTTGTAGCCTTAAGGACACTCTAGATGAGAGAAGGTTTTTAGAAAGGGAAAAGGTATTGGGATAGATAAATTTGAATCAGGTACCTCTTAATGTGTCAAGTACTGACTAAGAGGGGGATATAAAAATGAAAAAGGGATCTCATCTCAAGCGTAGAATGGTCTAGCAGTGGAGACAGACACATAAACCAGTTAACTGTTGAGTTCCATTAGACTTAAGGGGAGGGTGTGGGGTCCTCTGGGGGGAGGAAAGAGGTAGGAGATGGAGGGTGGGGAACAGGGAACCTACCAAGAACAGAAGATATTTGAATTGGGCTTTGGAAGATAATTAAGAATTTGCCAAACATTTTGGATAGGAGTGGAGTAGCATAGGTCACCTGAGAGGGAATTCAAAGAGGAACCGACAGTCTGAGCAAAGGGTGAAGGCATGAAGAGTATAGCCTTTGGGACCCTGTGGAGGCAGCAGGAAGCCTCTGATTGAGCTTCCTGGAGCCCTACCTTTGAATCTGTCAAAGGTCTCCCTAAATCTGTTAGGGAGAATAAAAAGATGTATACGTGTTTCTAAGACATTATGGAAAACACATGTTTTCATTTGATACTCAGAGACTTTCAGAAATCTAATTATTGAACTGAAGTAACATGGAGTTGGATCATTTTTCTATGATGGGTCTAAACAATTCACCTGATGGGTATTTTCATAGAGGAAGACTTTACACCTGGTCAGTGTGTTGTTTTACTTGGGAATTTGCTTTCAAAAATGACTTTTCCATCTTTTGGTGAATGGGAGCCATGGGGCTTAGTGATAAGAATTAAGAGAGGTAAGATGGTGTAGAGGAAGTAAAAGGGTATGAGCCAGGAAGGGTGTTTATTTCGTAGTATGAGCAGTTAGGAGCTATGTGGCCCCAAAGTCACCTGACCTCCTGGAGTTCATTCCTTCCTCTGTGGAGGGGCAACTGGTGAGTTGTTCTGAGACGTACAACAGTGTGTTGGGGGGTAACATGAAAGCCCTCTAGCACAATAGACATGAGAGTTGCTATCCTCTTCATGCCTTCATGAAGGCATGGAGGAAAGGCTATCCTCTTCATGCCTTCACCCTTTGCTCAGGCTGTCGGTTCCTCATACTAATCCCTCAGTAATGAGATTTGCTTTATTAAGGCCTCAGGGTCATAAAGCATAGAATGAACTTAGGGAGCGGTTCTCCAACTTTGGGAATGTCCCCAAAATATTTCTTGCTTGGTCTCTTTATTAAAAATGTCAAGTCTTAGGAACCTCCTCCAGAGTTTCCAGTTCAGTAGGACTGGATGGGGGGATATGGCTTAGGAATCTGCTTTTTAAGTAAACACCCCATGGGATTCCAAAGAAGGTGGTCCAAGGAGACCATTTTTAGAGCAACCATCCCAAAAGATATTAAAAGTTATATGCCTCCAGCACAATTAGGCCAGAAAGTGTCCTGCCTATGAATAAAGCCTTGGGTCCTTACCTTCCGAAATGCAGCACACATACTCCTTGTTGAGCTGCTGTGGATCCTCCCTGACAGGTGTCACGGCTAAAGTTTGCCTGGCCACCTTGAGCCAAATCAAGGAAGTGCTGACTTTTTCTTTTCTTTTCTTTTCTTTTTTTTTTTTTTTTTTAAGCACTGTGATTGGGTTTGGGGTGAGGATTGAAGAGCACAGGCTGTGGCCCTTGGGCTCCTGGGGCTCCTTCCCAAAATGCTGATCCTTCCTGTGGCAGCAGTGTCTCCTGCTAAGGATCACTGGGCCTTCTGGAGGTGCCTCTCCTGCCCTTGCTTCTCCACCAGCCCTGCCCCAAGGGCATCTGCCATCAGGAAGGTGCTCTAAGTGTTTGGTCCAAACCCTCATTCTGGTACTCATTATTTCTGGGACCTCCAACAATTCCCTTATGTTTACCAGTTTCCTTTTTTCAATCATAAACGAGGATGACATAACCTAGCTTGCAGCACCACTAAGGAAATGAAATGGAATGTGCTCAGTGCTCTGTATGAACCTGCTGCGTGAGCTCCTCCATCCAGACCAGGACGGAATCATGCCTCACAGCAGCTTGTGTGTTTACGCTCTTCTGAGCAACAACAGTGTGGCAGGGGTACCTAGGAGTCAGCAAGGTTCTGAGTGTTAGGCATGGAGTCAAGAGCAGTAAACAGCTGTACAGTTTTCACTACAAGCCTATTAGCTTCTGAATAAAGATGGTGATTTGGGGTGCTGTTATCTGAGTAGAGCTGACACACAGTGTTACAGTAGTTTCAGATGTATGGCATAGCAATCAGATGATGCTATACATTATACTCTCTTCATAAGTGTAGCTAGCTTTTTCACCATACAATCCAATTACAATACTATTTACTAGATTCCCTACATTGTGCCTTTTATTCCTGTGGCACCTCTCTGGAAACCATCAGCTTGTTCTCTGTATTTATAGGTATGAGTGTGCTTTTTGTTTGTTTATTTATGTTTGTTTGTTTTTAAATTCCACATATAAGTCAAACCATATGGTATTTGTCTTTCTTTGTCTAACTTACTTCACTTAGCATGATAGCCTCTAGGTTCATCCACGTCGTCACAAGTGGCAAGAGTGCATCCCTTTTTATGGCTGCATAATATTCCTGTATGCACACATGTGTGCATGACGACTTCTTTATCCATTCTTCTATTGACGGAATCTTATTTGACTGTTGTGAATAATGCTATGATAAACATAGGGGTGCATATTTCTTTCCAAATTAGTGTCTTCGTTTTTGGGGTATAAATACCTAGTAGTGGAAACAGTGGATCATGTAATATTTCTATTTTTTATTTTGGGGGGGACCTCCATATGGTTTCCCACAGTGGCTGCACCAATTTGCATTTCCACTAACAGTACACGCAGGTTCCTTTTCTCCCAATCTTTGCCAACACTTGTTATTTCTTGTTTTTTTAATGCTACCCATACTGACTGGTGTGAAGGGTTATCTCCTTGTGGTTTTGATCTGCATTTCCCTGATGATTAGTGGCGCTGAACATCTTTTCATGCATCTGTTATCCATAAAGTTGATCATTTTGGATTGAAACATTTTATTCTCCTTTTTCCAAAATTCCCTCCAAAATAATAAAACTCATGTGCACAGGCACACGTGCACACGTGCGCACACACACATACACACTGTACCAGTCCTAGAGCAAGAAATAGGGCAACCGAATCATTTGTTTAGCAACATGAGACATATATACCCATGTGGTGCCAGACTTTCAGTGCGCCCATGTTATACAGGCTAAAATTGGAGATAATCTACATGTTCAGCAATAGGAGCAAAGTTAAATAAATAGAAAACCGTGCTTTCCCTGAAGATGGTGGTGCATTAGCATAGTTATTTATATGGAAAAGGTATTTAACTGTTATATGTAAAAGTTTTTAACATACTATATACAATATTATACTAAAACTAATAAAAATTTCTAGAAAGATATACATCAAAATTTTTTACATTTTTTTGTCCAATTAGAGATCATTTTAAAAAATAGTGCTTATCTATTCTTTCTAGCTTCATTATATTGATTTTAACACCCTCGTGTAATAAACAAATATATATCTAACCGATTGTAACAGCTGGGGCCTTCAGACTTTAACTTCAGACCTGAAAAATAATTGTGCAGCTAATTTGAGGCCTTTGTATCATGCTTATCTTTATGTGAAGAGAACAGTATCTCCCATTATTTGGCACAGTGACCTCAATACACAGAAATGTCATGAGAGTCTTATCATCTTCCTGTGGGTCCCCAAAGCATTTGGGGTAACAAGGAGATTTATCTCCCCCAAGAACAGAGGCAACTTTAGTCCTCTTATGCTGTCCATATTATTTTCTTCCCCATCTATTCACACACCAGAAGAATTTTTCTTATGTAAGTGGACCTCTCTCGAGGCTCTCCGTGATAGAAAAGAATGTGTTGCCTTTTTTCTCTCTCTTTTTTAAGAACAGCCATTACAATCCCCACTTTCCTTCCATTCATTTTCATAACTGAGTCTAGAGTGATTGCTTTTTCTTTGAACCTTGCTTGAAAGTGTCTCAGCTCCTTTACAAGAGCCTCTGTGACCTAGGGCCTCGAAGGTGAGAGCGATGATATGGAGGTGCTGTCTTATTAATCAAACGTTTTCTCGGCGCTGGGCATTAATCATATAAACCTGCACAGCTGGATAAGATTCATTAGTGTCATCTTTCACTGCTCTTGTCTACCCATTCTGCTCACCGTCTGTGACATTCATTAGAATTCCACCGATGCTTTGGTGGCTGGCTCCATCTCTCTCTCTCTTACCTCCCATGGCCAGGTGCTGTGTTTGACCCCCTGGGGACAGGGAAAGATCACTAAGAGGTTACCAAGCAGAACATTTAATTAAAGGGCCTCTGATGGCCTCTTTGACTGATTTCCTTTCAAATTGGCCTGGATCCTCTGGGAGCTTCTTCTCAGGATCCATGTTCTACATTGAGCCAGACAGGAGCCCCCAGGGGTGAAGATGGTCCTTGGCCTGAGCATCTGAGCATTTGCCAGGGAGACACACCTGTTCACCCATCACTGCCCCTCACCTGGGGATATCCTGGTACCTGGACCCTCCTCCCTGGTTCCTAACCACTTCCTCTTCAGTCCACTTTCTGGCTTCTATGTAGGGGTCTTTGAATTCAGAGTCCCTTGCTCCAGCCTTTAAATCCCTCCTTTACATAGTCGTTCTTCCAACAAATGCTTATTGAGCAGCTTCTATGTGCCAGGCTCTGTACCAGTCTCTGTGGACGCCAGGCTGAACCAGACATGGTTGTGCCCCCATGGAGCTTACATTTTAGCAGGGGAAATGAGCAAAAGCAAAATGAAGGTGTAAACGAGGCAAAATGGTCTCAAGGGTAAGCCGTGCCATGATGTAAACAAAGAAAGGGCAGAGACAGAACCTGCTAGGGCTGGCAAGCCTTCGTTTGAATAGTGTGCTTGGGGAAAGCTGTGCTCCCTGGACCAGCACCTTCAGTGTCACCTGCGAACCTGTCAGAAATGCAGGTTCTCAGACTGTACCCCATACCCCTGAATCAGAGTCTCTGGGGATGTGCCTGACAGTCTGTGTTTAGCAAGCCCTCCAGGTGATCCTGAGCCCCACTAGTGTTGGAGAATGACCAATTCCGGTTGCATCTACACAATGGGAAGGAGGTAGCCATATGAAAGTGTGGAGGAGAGTGAATTCCTGGCAGAGGGAGCAGAAGACCCAAGACAAGAAAGGGGTTTGCTTATTCAAGGAAGTGAAACCAAGCCTACTTTGACCAGAGCCAAGTGTGGGGGAAAATGGCAGGAGATGGTGTTAGTGATGTGATCAGGGTCAAATCATGCAGGTTCTTATAGACGAGGGGGAGGGGTTTGGACTTAGTTAAATGGAGAAACCAGTACAACGTTTTAAACAATAACATGTACTTATCTAAATTACTTTTAAGACAGTCTCCATTGCTGGGCCCAGAGAAGATTGGAGTAGCTTCAGAGTGGGAGTGGGGAGACCAGTTAGGAGGCTGCCATACCGGTGCAGGCAGTAGATGATGGTGCCCTTGGCTAAGGGGGTAGCCATGGGGCTAGAGTTAAGAAAGTATTTCCAAGGTATGCTTCAGGGAGAAGTTCAAGAAGTCTCGCTTGATGGTCTGAGTACAGGTGAAGAGTGGCTCCGGAATAGGGGAGGGTCACAACTCTCCCATTTCTGTCTTGCGTTCTGGCTAGATAGAGGTGTTGCTTACTGCTCAGAAGACACAATAGGCAGGCATGCATTCTTGGCCTTTATCTCAGACTCTCCCTAACATGTTGGGGCAGACATCTCACTGTCCACAGCATCGGGGAGCCTATCTTCAGCTTGGCTCATAGGCTGCCTTCTCAGTGTGGTCAGACCCCCAAAACAGGAGCCATTGGACTGATCCCCACAAGGTCTCTATCCCTTTAGCGCCATGTCTTGTGTGCATGAGGGTTTGAGGAATACCCAAATACTATGTCTGCACATCAAGCAGTGTCCTGTTGGAAAAGGATTGAGTCACTCCCTAGTCTTGTTGAGAGGTACATACTTGTCATCGTCGCCTTAGGAAGGAGGAAACAATTAGAAGAGAGATAAATTTCCTGGAGTCATGAAGCAGAGACCGTCCAGAATCCACTGTGGGTTGAACCAAAAGAAGCCAAAGATAGGAGCAGCCAGGGGCAAAGGCAGAAACTACAGAAATCAGTGGTTCAGTAGTGAGTGACCCTTTGCTCAGTCACCTACTATGAAGAGGAACTACAGGAGGGTATAGGAAGGAAAACAGATTTTTAAGCTCTGCATCTCTTACAGAGGTGGGTTGGTTACATAAAAAGTTGCTTGTGGGCTGCTGGGTTCCTGAGCCTTGCTCGTGAGGCTAAAGGAAACGTCACCTCCTCTCTTACACCGGTGAATAATGAGCATGTCAGTCACTCTAGCCAGTCAGGAATCAAACCTACACCTCATTGTTTATGCACCGAGCATAGTACCTTGTCCCTCATTCAACCTGTTTGGAGTATGCAGGTGGCTGCATCTTCTTGCTTTAAACCTTGAAAAAGATGGTGAGATACAGGGGATGGGGTTGGGGCAGATGTAAAGAAGACACAAAGGAGCATGGGGAGAATGGAGGGCTTGGTAACTCTGGCCCAAAGAGCCATGACCTAAGAAGATGGGAGGTTGGGGTCCAGCAGAACCAGCTTTGGCAATTTGCCTTAGAACTATGCTTGCCTTGTCTGTGCAATCAGCATTGAAGACCCGTGGCTCTCAAATTAGGGGAGAAATTTATCTCAGGGGGCATTTAGCAATGTGTAGAGACAGTTTTGTCACAGTTGGGTGGGTGGGTGGTGTGGGTGCTACTGGCATCCAGCTGGTGGAGGCAAAGGATGCTGCAGAACTCCCTGCAGTGCACAGGGCAGCCTCCACAACGTGGAATCATCTGGAACAATAGTCAACAGTGCTGAGGTTGAGAAATGCTGGGCCAGGCCATGTGAGGAGAACGGAACAAGAAAGCATGGTCTGATGGCTGTCACCCAAAGGGGATATGGCCATCCACATCAGGAAGGGTGTGTCAGCTGGTCTGCTATTAGAGAAACAAGAGGAGGAAATTCAGTGAAATCCCAGCTATGATTTCAGCTCTTGTCTAAGTCTCTCTGGTGGTCAACAAAGCTTTGCTGCCCTCCATCTGTGTGCAAGGCACCTGGTGAGGAGATGTGAGGGTGCTGAGAGCTGTGCCAAACAGAAGAATCAGAGGTGATAAGCCCAGCCCATTAGGGAGAGTCTAGTAGACCATCATGGAAATTCTGTGTTTCTCATCTACGTCGTAGAACCTTTGTAGGGGTAAAATGGTAATATACGCAAAGTCCCCATACCTAGCTGACATGCTAACCAGTTCCTAAATCTTCTCCTTGCTTCAGTTTAGCTCAAGGAGTCCAGCTTCTTCTGCCCACGGTTATGTGAATTTGGATCCCACGTGTGGCCTTAGTTCCCCCCAGCCTCCCCATCGGTGCACAGAAGCAAATCCCCCTCCCCCTTCTCTGTCTCTCTCACAAATTTTAAGGAGAGTCTCCTCTAGAGTGTTCCTAAGCTGCTCTAAGATAAATTTCCCTGTTAAATCAAGATCCCATTCATTCTAGTTATGCTTTTCATCATTTTTACTACTTACTTATTCAGTCTGCATTAATTGAGCATATACTGTCCTAGAAGCTGGGGAAAATAAGTCAAAGAACGTATAAGCTCCCACTTGACTGTGTTTATCACAAACAAGCATTTGGTCATCTTCTGTCATTTGAACCTACCTTCATGAATTTTGTCATATTATTTACCTGTTATACCTGCTCTACATCCTGAAGGACGGCAGTTATCCAGAAGAATCTGGGAGGGGGGGCAAGGGGGCACTTGTGGGACATTCCAGGCAGAGCGGGTGGCCTCCTCATGTCCTTCTAGGTCACTGCCAGAGTGTGAATGGTTCAGGGGCAAGAAATGCAGCTCCTGAAGTGAGCCAGGTCAGCTTGGAAAGGGCCTTCTGTAAACTGCTGTGCAGTTCGGGCTTTGTCCCATGGTTACTGATGATCACAAAATTATTTTAAGACAAGGAGAGACATGATCAGATTTGTGCTTTAGAAGGATAAGTCTTGAACTGAAAAGTCCAAGATTACTGGAGGACAGACCAGTTTAGGAGGCAGCTGCCTAATCCAAGGAGGAGACGACAAAGGGCCTGAATCAAGGTGGTGGCCAAAAATGGGAACTGGGTCAGCAGATGTTTAGGATTTGGAATCAACATGAGATTTGAGTGATTCACTGGATGTAATTGAGAGTGAGTTGGAGAATGAGAAATTGAGAATGATTTCCTGGTGGATATTGGAACCTCCAAACCCAGATAAAAAATACGGGAGGGAGTAAGAGCAAATCAGGCAATGGGGGAGAGAGGAGTTCAGTTTCTGAGCTCGCTGGGAAGTGCTTTGGTTACATCCAAGTGGAAATAATGTTTTGCTCAAAGCTAAAGCATCTAATGAGTAAAAGCGAGTAAGAGGGGCTGGAGATACAAAATTGGTGTCATAAGCCTGAGCTAAATTTGCAAGGCATTTGAGCAGATGAGGTCACCAGGGGAGAAAGTAAAGAGAGAGAGAAGAAAGAGGGCATAGAACTGTGCGTCTGCATCTAAAGAGCCTGCAGAAGAAGGCAAACCCACAAAAGACCCTGAAGAGGAGTATCAGAGAAGGAGAGGAGATGGCTGTTTGCAGGGAGAAACTGAGGGTCCCGATGGTTTCAGAAGGAAGGTGTGGGTTTTTATGGAAAACCACCCCACCCACTCCTTATTCTAGATAGCAGTCTTCCCTTGGAAGGCAGGGAGCAACACAAGTGCACACATACCCTTACACACACACATAACACACAACTCAACACATGCAATTTAGAGGTTGTTGCAGAAAATGCCATTCTGGTTTTGACCAGCAGTATCTTGGAAGCTTCAGCCACAAAGAAGTGATGGGAGAATTCCACTGTTCTGTCCTGACAACCCTTTATCCTCACAGCATAGCAGGCGGCTGCCGTGGCCACCGGCACGCCACACAGGCTTTCCCGGTAACCATTCACACCCTCCATTCTCCCACTTACCCAGAGGGAGCGGAACCCTTGTTGCTCCACCCCCCCCCCAGCCTCTCTTCCTGGTGATGGAAATTTCCATTATTGATGGGGAAACAGCAGGCTAATGGCACGGATGGATTGTAAATTTTGACAGCCCCGACAGGTAAATATTGGCTTTGCACAAACAAGTTTCTATAAATAACATGTCTGCTGTAGAAACTCCGCAGATGGCAGCAGGGCTGCCCAAGCGCTGATTTTCCCCGGGCGCTCGGTGCCCAAGAGCACAGCTGTCGCCTTTGCCGTTCTCCCTCGTCGCCAGCTTGGGCTGCTGCTTCTTCCTGGCCCCATCCCATCTTCCTGTGGCAGGCAGAGGCAGGGACTGACAGAGATCAGTCACATCCGTAACCCACCTTCGGCCCCTTGCATGCCAGGATGGCAAAAGGGTTTCTTAAAAAAGTGTCACTTCTTCCGGTGTGGCACTCAGACATGGGGGTGGGTCTGATACGGGGATTTCTTGGTCCTTGTTATTAGAGCTGGTCCTCCTGAAAAGAGGACCCGGTGAAGCGAGACACAGAGTGCCATGGGGCTGTGTTGCTGAAAATAGCGCCGTCAAAGGCTCTGGGTGTTCATTGGGCTACTGTCCGGGGTTCTGCCGTGGACACTGACCCACAGGGGAATGCGCACCATGGGGAGCCATTCACACCACGAGTCATCTTGCTGGGGAGGTTTCCCCGGGGACCGTCTCACCCCATCCAGGGAGCCAACAGGAATATCGTAAAGCCACTATTGGAAAAATACAGAAGCATTCTCATTTCTCAAATGTTGGGCTAAGGGCCCATCGGTGGAATAATTCTGACCAAAGTGATGGCATTCTAGGGATGCCCAGAAAGTGTAGTGTTAAACTGAATGCTCTATTATCATGGCTGTACCCTAGTTTGGGGTATGCCTGTCACTCCCTTCCTCCCTAATGCTGATTTTCTGCTGCCACTTATTTCTTTGGACTCACTGATTTGTTGTAAACCCCTTTGAACTCTTCTGGAAGTAGGCCAGATAGAAATCAGAGAAGGTGAGTCAAATGATTCGAGAAGGTGTATAAAATAACAGTAGTAACCAAAAAATTACTGTTTTTCCCCTTTACGAAGGCTTGGGGAAAAACAAATGATAATAACAGACACTGCAATTAGACAATTTGTGATAGAAAATTAGGAGGAAAAATGTTGTGGAGAGATGTGCGTAAGGGAGTAATGAGGTGTCACACCCAAAGCAGAGTTGTCTCTGGTGTTTTCTTTAGCTTTAGCCCCAAAGAGGAGAGCAAAACTGACAGGGGTTGTAGTCGTTATAAAGAGGATAGGATGTGTTCGCCATGCTCTGTGTTCACAGAGTGAGTTCCAGACTTTTTATTTCTGCTCTCGGGCAACTGATCACCGTTAGCACAGTGCCCTTTGCTTTTCTAGTGACGTTACCTTCTAGTTATCGTTCCACGTTCTGAAGGAGTTCTTGTGTTTTAGAGTTTGGGGCTTTGGACTTTTTCTCCTGTTTTGTCTCCATGCAGGACATGTATGTTTTCATTAACGGCTGTGAACCTTCTGAGCTCAGCTCTGTCCATGCCTTCTGCTTCCCAAGCGCTCCATCGTGTGCCTGGCGGGCCAGCAGGCCACAGATCAATGTTTGTGGAGTGGAGTAGACACAGTCAGCTCTGGTTATCAGGGGAATCTGATTTCCATATTGGGGAAGAGACCAGAAAAATTTTTCACGGCTAAAATTACTGCTTGATATTCAGTAGTATAGTTGAGCAAAACGCTCAGCAGAGAAAATGAGTCATCCTCCACTAAATCTGTGGAAGGATGAAACGTGTAATCCAAGAGGCCCCAGTAGCTTTGTAATCAGACAGACTAAATTTTGAATTATGCATTCCTTCATGTGGACTGGTGGACTCTGGCCAAGTTGTGGAATCTCTTTGAATCTCAGCTTTCTCTGTTTTTTTTTGTTTTGTTTTGTTTTGTTTTTAAATAAACGATAACAATCGAATTCTTGGAACTGTGACTCCCAAGAGGCAGTGTAATGTCACCATTGCAAGCAGGAACTCGGGGGGCACATCGCCAGCTTCACGTCCCTGCTCTGCCACTTACCAGCTGAGTGACCTGTAGCAGATCCCTTGACTTTGTGCCCAAGTGTCTGTATTAAAAAAATGTTGCTGTACGGAATAAATAATTAATAGATGCAGAGTGCTTCGAATAGCAGGTCATGTAAGTGTTTGCTGTGTGCTTGTGACACTATCAGGAGGTACGGAGAGGGTACATCCTGCCTCGGATCCTCTCTTCCTCCATCTTACTCCCACTCTCCTGCTTTTCTGAATGATTTCCTAATCATTCTATTCATTGGGAAAACAGCCACATTACTGTCATCTTCCTAAAGGGTTGCACAGCCCTCATCTAGTACCAATGGCCTCTCTAAGAGGCGACTGGGTTAGCTTCCCCATCAAGCCAGGAAGGCAGCGCCTCGGGTCCTGGGAGAGAGAGGAGTGAGTGTTGTTATGCAGGGCTTTTGTTCCTTTTTTGTCCTTATGAAAATATGTTCTTTAGTTGAGAGGTAAAGTCCACGTGTTCCAGAAACCAAAGTAATACGTTTATTTAGTAAAGGGTGGGAGAACCCTCTGGAGGCGTATGGTATACTTCATTTACTGAGGATGGTGATATATACTCCATTCATTTGTTCAGACTTCCTTTTTTTTTTCACTGTCCTAAGATTTTATTAAATTTTATTGAATTTAGTTAACAAACAGTATATTATTAGTTTCAGGGGTAGAATTTAACAATTCATCAGTTGCATATAACGCTCAGTGCCCATTACATCAAGTGTCCTCCTTAATGCCCATCACCCTCCTTAATGACCCCATCCCCCACACACCTCCCCTCTGACAACCTTCAATTTGTTCCCTATAGTTAAGGGTCTCTGAAGTTTTGCCTCCCTCTCTGCTTTTATCTTATTTTTTCCTCCCCTTCCCCTGTGTTCATCAGTTTTGTTTCTTAAATTCCATATATGAGTGAGATCATATGGTATTTGTCTTTCTCTGACTGATTTATTTCACTTAGCATAATCCACTCTGGTTACAGTGGGTCCTGTGCCAGGTGCTGGGGATAGAAATAGGAACAGGACTGTCTTTGCTCCCCCACAAATTCCAATGAAACTGGCAATGTCAACTAATGAAATTTGATAGCACCTGAAATTGGGCAAGATCTGTTCATGAATGATGATCCAGGATACCGACAGGAAGATTACAAACAAAGGCAGTTATTAGCCTTGTGTTAGGCCCAGTGCAGTACCTTAGCTGGAACAGAGCAGAGCAGAGAATGTAGGAAAGGTAAGATTGAATTAATACAAACACCAATGTTACTTTAAAATTTTAAGAATTAAAGAAAACATCAGTGACCAAGAATGGGCATGATGGGAGGACTTGATGACTGTGTTTCATTCCCATTTGCCAATTCGTCATCCTCAAACCAGGTGGTCAGGGGTATCCTCACTGTACAAATGAAGAAATTGGAGCTCAAAGAAAGTTAGGGGAGAGCACTCATAGGGAGCACCCCGTGGGATGGGAATCTCGGCTCCACAGGTGGCTGCAGTCCCCAGCACACTGTCCCATGATGCCAGCTTACTGCAACTCTGACCTGAAGGTGGTTGGTCATGGTGATTTATCACTGCAAGAGCTCCCTGGGCTTTCCCGGTGGCAGGCTGGAGTGACCACCCTTTTACATCTTCTCCCCACCTTCCTGGGAGCATCTTATCAGTATTATTCTTGGGCTTCCCGGACTGTGTATTCCTTTTTGCAGCAAGTAATTGTCATGTGTGTAGAATTTTTCACAGAGCCTAAAAAATCCCCTGGCCAGGGCAGTGAACCTCCTAATTAGCATGCAATGCCATGTATGCCTTCATGTTATAATTCCTTCAAGCTAAAACACAGGGAGCCCACCATCAAAGTAAGCACTGCCTTTAAGAGGAATAAGTCATGCCATTTATCCAGATTTACTCCTTCATGGCATAAATCTGTGGCTTTCATATCACTAAGACAATCCGTTGTCTGCAGCAAAGAAAATGCCCTCTCTGTATCTCTCCAGAAATCCCCATCACACAACCTAAGCTTCCGTAGATGGAGGTGGCCCCAACCTGTCTCCTGAGACGAAGGAAGCACCACTTTTGAGCCTGAGCACTATTTGAGGACTGTCACTTGTAATCACTTCATGTTTCTATTTCAAGGGTTGTTGACTGATGCTTTGGCGAAATCATTTTGTTTCTTCCAGATATAGCTGAAGGGTCTTACAAGCAACATGCAGCTGCACTTCCTGGTAGAAGAGGAAAGATATTCTAGATGCAGCAGAGGAGGGGGCTACTTAGCGAGTCAGGGTTGAGTACAGCTCAGTGACCTCTGCTCGTCTTTGTTCGGTGTCCCCTAGGTTGTGAACCACTGCATGAAGATCTGGCCTAATGGGGAGTGCTTGGAGCTATCTTATCCTAAAAATCTCTCTCTCTATTGATGAGGTGATGACTGTAAAATCCATTGGCTTTAAGTGAATTACAGATTACTGTTTACCTCTGCCCCCAGAACATTTGTTCCCTTGAATTATCCAGGGCTAGACTAAGGCGATGCTGGCTTCCTAGCACTGTTATGAAGCTAAGGCAGATGGGGCAGAATGACCAGGGAGGCTTAGCAAACAGAATTGAAGTCCTGCCACCTCTTGGGAGTGCCATCTTAGGGACATTGGTTAATCTCTCTGAGCTTCAATTTGCTCATCTGTGAAAAGGAGAGGAATAAAGCCCACCTCACAGGACGTTGTGAAAGTCCAGGTCAGGGTGTTTTACGGAGTGAGTGCAGTGCCTCCCAAATGGAGAAGATGAGTTAAATCCTTTGGAAGTCCGTGTTTGATCATCCATCCAGGAGTGATCACAAGACTAGAAGCCACAGACCTTTTTCCTAGGTTTCCAGATTGCCTGGATGGGTTTGGATTTGGCATGATATTGTAATGACATTTTGGAAATGCTGTACCAATTCCTCAATTTCCAAGTTGAACTGGAAATTAGTAGGTATTGTGCTAGAGGATACAAAGTCTTACATGCCCAAATGGGTTTGTGGTATCCCAGGTTTAATAAGTTAGATAGATTTAACGTATATATGCTAATATGTCTAGTGAACCTTCAGGAGGGAGATAGAAGAAATGAAGTTTCTCAAAACTTTTCATCACAGAATTCTTTCCTCCTTCTCATACTTCCTTTCTTTCTCCTCCCCCACCCAGCATGTCATGGAACTAGTGTTACCCAGAGCATGCTTTGAATGAAGAATGCAGATCCAAAAAAAAAAAAAAAAAAATGCAGCCCAAGGAATTCTAAAGCGACTACCCTCAGCTCTTTACACCTGTGGTAGTAGAAAGGCATGGTGTCACAGGTAATGTCAAATACCAAACATTGTGTAAAGTACAAACACATGACTTCCAAATATACCATACAAGATGTGAAGGTCATTGGAACAGTAGGCTTTTTTTTTTTTTTTTTTCAACCTGGTCTCTGTTTAGCTGATATTTCAGAAATCAATTTATTTTTTTCTAGGGCCAATATGGGTAAGAGTAATGGAATTTATCCCAAGAATGTGCTGTGTAATTGGAAGCCAACTTGGAATTTAGTTTACATTCGTTAGGGATACTTCATAAAACACATAGCTGAGGACCAATGCCACCTCCTTCATGAAGCTTCTCCAAATTCCCCGGCTAGCAGTTGTCCTTTCTTCTTCTCAGCCTCTTACCACACTATACCGTTGCCTCTCCTATGCATTCATAATGTGCCATCTCATGCAAGAGCAAATCAGGCACATGGCTTATCTCCCAAGCTGATGAAGAAACTGCTCTTGTGGTGTGCTTCTTAGAGCCTCTCAATGTCTAGCAGAGTTGACCTGTGCTAGACACTCAGATGATTGACTTGATGAAATAGTTTCTTATATTTCCCTAAGATTATTTACTTACTTTTAGTATTGTTATCAGCAAATATTTATTGAACATCTACTATGTGCACTGATGATTTCATTTAATATTTACAACAAAACTCTGAGGTAGATATCCTTTTCCCTCAGTTTATAAATGAAAAACTGAAGCTTTAAGAAATTACAAATAACTCGCCCAGTATCAGCACCAGTACTCCAAACCATTGGTGTCTCTTGCCCAAATCTGTGCTGTAGATTATTAAACATCACCCTCTTTGGGACTAAAGAGTAGACAAATACTCACAATCCAAAAAAGCAGCCTCAGAAATACGTTTGTGGTTCCCCATTATCTGTAAGCTCCAATGTAGACATAATCACATCCAGAAATGTAAAACTTGTGGCCACCAGCCAATTGCTTTTTCTCCTACAGTTTGAGTGTGGAAGGTTCCCCCTGGCCTATTCTGTCTGAGGTTACTTTCAACAGATTTGCCCTGCTGTGACTGTAAGCCCTTGTTAACTTTGGGTTAATTGCCAATTTAGGCAGTGTTCTCCTTTCGAAAATCCCTCCAGAGAGAATGGCCTCAGAACTGGGAAATGGTTGTCTATTTGCTCTCCACTTGCCCAGCTGCTAATGGGGTTAGGAAGATGCCAACAGCATATGCCACTCCAGATTCTTCTCATTTACAAAGTCTTGATAATATTCACATCCAGTGACTCCCAGCCTATTGCCATCAGTGGAGTTAGGATGTCAAACTAACCACTATCTACTGGACACGTGACCCATGGTAGGGTAGGATGGCACTGTGAATGCCTTTGATTCCTGCTTCTCTTTGCTTTTGCTAGAGCCATACAGTATGGGGAATAAGGCAAGAGATTGGAGTTCTCACTCTACCTCAGATGCCACTCCATGCCTGCCATGGCCAAGCCACTTGGCCCCTCTGGCTCCCAGTCTCCTCAGCTAAAAGCAGTCTGGGCTGTCCTACTTCCTATTCTCTCCTCCTTGGCTTGGCTTTCTCAGAGCAGGTGAAGCTCCCCAGGGAAATGGTTTATTTGGAATCTAAATGGGGAAGGGGACACTTGTAGGTATAAGGAACAGTCTAGAATGATCACAGAACCACTGATTTATTTACTACTTCATATCTGAGAATGTTTGGAAAACACAATTCTTTTTAAGTTGGTGAGATCAAAACAAATCTAAGTTGGAGTGGGATTTATGCTCTGTAGACTTTTACTTGAAGAAGGTGAAGCCTTCAGGGATTGCAAGTGGAGCCATTCCAAGGGTGCTTCCCCTGTTCCCTCCCCACACACACACCTTACTGGTCTTACCATTCTCTGTCTCTGGTAAGTGACTGAGTCTTTGACCTAAATATGGTATGGCTAGGAAGTCAACAAAGCCCTTTCTGAGACTCATGCCCAATGCGCAGTTATACCCACAAAGAGGTAATTTATAGGTCAGTTTCCATTTTTTAAAAGTAGCTTTAAAAAAATACACAGCTAGGAGCACCTGGGTGGTGCATTTGGTTGGGCCTACAACTCTTGATCAGCTCAAGTCATGATTTCAGGGTTGTAGGATTGAGTCTCGCATCTTGCTGTGTGTTCAGAGTGGAGTCTGTTTGGAATTATCTTTCCCTCTATCTCTGTCCCTCCTGCTCATGCCATCTTTCTCACTCTCTAAAGTGGATAAGTAAATCTTTAAAAAAATTATACAGGTAAACACATGTTCCATTTTTTAAAATTGACATTATCTATTATGTTTTGAACCAATGGAATTTTGTTTGTTTGTTTGTTTTAAAAATGAGCATTAGTAAACAAGCATTCCCTCTCTCATGGAGCTTACATTCTAGGCGGCCCTTGATGACTGAGGTAAAAAAGCCCCATTTGACGTGCACCCGAATGTTTATAGCAGCAATGTCCACAATAGCCAAACTAGATCTAGAACCTAGATGTCCATCAGCAGATGAATGGATAAAGAAGATGTGGTGTGTATATATATATGTGTGTGTATATATATATATATATGACTTGATGAAATAGTTTCTTATATTTCCCTATATATATATACATATATATATATAGTTTCTTATAGTTTCTTATATTTCCCTATATATATATATACATATATATGTATATATGTGTATATATACACACACACACACACACACACACACACACACACACAATGGAATACTATGCAGCCATCAAAAGAAATGAAATCTTGCCATTTGTGATGACATGGATGGAACTAGAGGGTATTATGCTTAGCAAAATAAGTCGAAATAAGTCAATCGGAGAAAGACAACTATCATATGATCTCCCTGATATGAGGAAGTAGAGATGCAACGTGGGGGGTTTGGGGGGTAGGAAAAGAATAAATGAAACAAAATGGGATTGGGAGGGAGACAAAACATAAGTGACTCTTTTTTTTTTTTTTCAGCGTAACAGTATTCATTGTTTTTTGCGCCACACCCAGTGCTCCATGCAATCCGTGCCCTCTCCAATACCCACCACCTGGTTCCCCCAACCTCCCACCCCCCCACCTCTTCAAAATCCTCAGATTGTTTCTCAGAGTCCATAGTCTCTCATGGTTCACCTCCCCTTCCAATTTCCCTCAACTCCCTTCATAAGTGACTCTTAATCTCACAAAACAAACTGAGGGTTGCTGGGGGGAGGGGGGCTGGGAGAGGGGGTAGGGTTATGGACATTGGGGAGGGTGTGTGCTATGGTGAGTGCTGTGAAGTATGTAAACCTGGTGATTCACAGACCTGTATCCCTGGGGATAAAAATACATTATATGTTTATTAAAAAATAAAAAAATTTAATAATAAAAAAAAGCAGCATTTGCCCATCTAAAACAGAGCATCCAAAATGAAACAACTGCAGTAAAGGCCCTCTCACCCCATGCAGGTGGGCCTGGCCACTGATTAGTTAATTAAAAAACATGAAAGTGATCATGGTTAATCATAACATGATATATATGTAGTTTCAATATTTTATTTTAACTTAAAGCATATAAATGCATGCTCACTCCCCGATTTTTTTCATGTCAGACCAAAGCATTCCTTAGATTTGCTGATTGGAGTTTTTAATGGCTTTTAGATTTGCTTTTAATGGAGTTTTATATGGTTTATTGAACCATACCTAAAAATCACCATCTGCAGTTTAAAGTTCCGGTTTACTTAAGATGGAATGAGATCTGGAAGGCACTTAGGAAACCATCTAGGTACAGAATCTTCCCATCTTTTTTTTTTTTTTTTTAAGATTTTATTTATTTATTTGACAGACAGAGATCACAAGTAGGCAGAGAGGCAGGCAGAGAGAGAGAGAGGAGGAAGCAGGCTCCCTGCCAAGCAGAGAGCCCGATGCGAGGCTCAATCCCAGGACCCTGGGATCATGACCCGAGCCGAAGGCAGAGGCCTTAACCCACTGAACCACCCAGGCGCCCAGAATCTTCCTGTCTTTTGTGGCTGACCCACCCACACCTGGTTTGCCAGCAGTTTTGTTTTGTTTTGTTTTAGCAACTTTTTTTTTTTAATCCAGTGTTCCAAAGCATGCAACTTAGAGCATTTTCTTTTCACACTTACATTTCATCAGTGTATATAATCTGCAACCAAATTACGTAATTACACTAACAAGACAAACTGGCAGAAACAGGTTTGAAAACAGACTCCAGAATCTCCCATCTCAAGTGGCAGAAGCAAAAGCACCAGGGGCACTGCTCATAGAGTCTGATTGGGGATCGGTCGCGATATTGTACAGAAAGGATGGAGAACATTTCTTAATTTGGTGAGTCATCTGTGTGGCCATCATTCAGGAGAACTCCTACTGTAGTTCCAAATGCGGTGGTAAGCACCCATAATTTGCATTCCCTAGAATAGTGTTTCTCAGCCCGAGTGCTGTGGATCACCGTTCCTCAGGGTGATTTGGGGTCATAAGAGAGAACTGACAGCCGGTCTGGATCTCTCCAGTTTTCTTCAACTGTAGGAGCTGTACTTTTATCTATTTTATACGTCTGGTGACGTCATTAAATTTTGTTTAAAAAAAAAAAAGTTTTGGAGAATGGTCATACCTTTAAATAAAGGGATATTGGGATGCTTTTAGAGAGAAAATGCTAAACTTTGAGCTGCCTACCATAAACGATCATAGGTAAAGGATACCTGTAACATGTGTAGGTCTTTTAAAAAGGTGATTTACAATATCTGGTTTCCACGCGATTTCTTAGTATTTCTGAATAGACACTGTCTTTGTTTCCTAAAATTGCCATAACAAAATACCACAAACCCGGTGGCTTAAAACAGCAGAATTTATTATCTCAACAGTTTTGAGGCTGAGAAGTCCAAACAAGGTGTCAGCAGGGCCATGCTTGTTCTGAAACCTGTGGGGAGATCCTTCCTTTCCTCTGGCTGGTTTGTTGGTAGCCCTTGCTGTTCCTCACTTGCCGCTGGGTAACAGCAATCTCTGCCTTTGTCCTCACATGACCTTCTTTCTCCTTGTGTGTCTGTGTCTTCACACTGCCATCTCCTCCTAAGCAAACCAGTTATTTTGGAGTAGGGGCTGACCCTACTACAGTAGGACCTCATCTTAACTCATTCCATTGGCAATAACCCCATTTCCAAGTAGGGTCACATTCAGAGGTACTGACATATTTTTGGAGGGGGACACAATTCAACTCCTGGCACTAAGGGTCCTCTGGACAGAGTTCTCTCTGCCCCCAGCACGCTCAATTTCTAGAAACCGCCAATGAGTTAAACAAAGCCTCTCAACATTTGTAATGCCAGAGATGTCACCATGCTTGAATAAAACTGAAATAGATCCTCTGGGAGAACCCTTTAATTGAGATGAGGCGGTCTTGCCAGAAAAGATATTCCAGTGAAAGAAGCTATCATGTTTTGAGTGCTTATTCTCTACTTAGTTCTATGCTCAATGCAACACATCTCTTATTTTTTATTTATCTCCCCCCAAATTCTACTAGCCACCTCTATTATTTTACATATGTTAGTTTGCAAGTAATGGAAAACTTAAAATTCTTAATAGTCTTTCACAAGAAGAAAATTGGCTCATATAACAAGAAAGTACAAATAATGTGCACTTTAGGGATGGCTTAATCCAGGGGCTTCATTTATCTGGGGCTCTACCTGGGGCTCTACCCTCCTCTTTGTGGGAGTTTTAGTCATGTACATGGCACACCATGACATCCAGTGAAGGAGAGAGAGGACACATTTGGACATAACTCCAAAGGAAGCAAGAAGAACCTAGAAGAACCTAGAAGAACCTAGTCAACCCTCTGCTTATCTCCTTGGTTTGACGTTGAGCACATACCCAGTTCTGAACCACATACTATACCAAAAAAGGACGGGTTATACTAAGACCAGTCAGATATGAGTCTGGAAGCGGGATTAGGATTTACTGAGGCTCAGGGACTGCCCGGAGAATAGACAGACACGTGAACAAAAGTAGGAAGAAGAAGGAAGGCAACCATCAGGTGAGCCATCAACACCCGCCCACCTCGGCAGGCCCTGTGTACAGAATAAATCTCTCAGATTTAGGGAAGTTAATCCCTTTTTTTTCATAATCACACAGCTCATGAGTGTCAGGCTACCATTCAGCACCAAATGTCTCTACTTTTTCATTTAGCATGCTCTCACAAAGCCCTTCTTATGTTTTTTAGAGTAGTCTCCTAGGCTCTATTTCTTAGAAACTTTGTTCCACACCCTTGAGTGTGTACTTTCTAATTAGACCACCAAGAGCCTCGTAACATGGCATGTTTCTGGAGTGAAAAATGCCGTTGAGGTGTTGTGTCTCAAGAGATGATTCTGGGAGTTCCTGTGCTGGGGGCATGGACTCCCACTCCGTAGGCGGCCTCCATAGGTCCACTGAATTGTTAGCCACACCTGATGCTTTCATGCCCTGTGATCAAGATAACAGGCAGGCTGGCTATCAGAGAGAGAGAACGGGCTCCCCACAACTTTACAGTTAAGTTAGTTGGGTACCTTTTTTTTTAGAAGAGACAGGGCAAAACCTCAGTAACCTCTCAGGAGAAGCTTGCAGTGGTGGTGTTCACTGTGCTTGAGCAGGGACAGGAAACTCCAAGATGGAAGAACGGAAACTTTCTTACATGCCCGGCATCTCACTCCAGTGACAAGAAAGGGGGGAAGAGTTTTCTCACCCTCAGACCTTAGGGACCACCTGGGTTTTGGTCTCGAACCCTTCCTTGAACTACTTCTGGGAGTTTTCTTTAGAATTTATCTGGCCCTTGACTATTTGAAGTTTTTTCTAGTGTCTCCAATGGAGGACTGCAAAATCAAGAAGATTTTCAAGGACATTTCCTCTCATGAGCATCTGTGTTGTCAAGGAGGAAAAAAAAATTATTTTGCCCATTATTAACCTTCATGCTAATTGTTTCTTTCTTATCTCCTAATCATCAAAAGCACATGTTCATTTCCATTTCAGTCATTTCAATTAGTTGTAACCAAAGCAGAAACAACCCCAATGTTATTCATTTGTGTGCTGCCCAAAAGGAAACAGCTCTCAGCCTTCTCTAGCCATGCCCAGAGGTTCTCTTCCCCCTCCAGGTTTGGTTCCCCAGTGTGTGCAGTGAGAGGGGTGGATATGGTGTGAATGCTCTTAAGCCTGTGCCCTTCCCTGCCTGCTGTTTCTAATAGGAAGATGTCATCTCCTTAGACCACTCTGGCTCCTGAGCTAGTTGGAAAAGTACTTCAGAAGCCTCGGTCCTACTGTGTAGGTTGAGGGAAGGACTGAATTAAATTTGCACATAACAAACCTGATTTGCAGAATTCCAGAAACGTGACTTACCGTCTGAGTTGTCTCCAGTTCTCCCCATTGTTTGTCCCTCGCTGGGTGGGCCCAATCTCTTTTAAGACCTTACTCCCGCTATCTGATGCTACAGATTTCCTCTAGGAGTGAGACCCTCCCCTCAACCCAGCCCCCTTTGGCTACCATACCACAGGGCTCTCTCCAGCCCCCTACACACCCAAAGCCCCTGGGATCCAGCCAGAAGAACTAGATCAGCATATTTCAAACATTTCCACAGCCAAACCCCTCTTTCCCTTTCCAGTGGGAGGGGACAACTTGAACTCTTGGACTCTCGTCTTCTGAGGGGTATTCCCTTGCATCTTTTGAACACAGTGTAGAAATCACAGACCTGAAAGCACAAGATCACT
Source organism: Enhydra lutris kenyoni (assembly GCF_002288905.1). Classification (NCBI taxonomy): domain Eukaryota; kingdom Metazoa; phylum Chordata; class Mammalia; order Carnivora; family Mustelidae; genus Enhydra; species Enhydra lutris. The sequence goes on along the minus strand of NW_019154100.1, from coordinate 35,231,354 downwards.
GCTTGTCTAACTGGGATCCTCAGCTGCCCCTGCATTCTGCTCCCCAGCTCCCTGCCCTCTTGGGAGGCCCCCAAACTCCCCAAGTTCACATGCCTGGAAGAGTGTCATGGAATTGCCCTTCTCCCCACAGAGGTCCAGCCCTTGGATGCAGAAGCGCTTTGCCCTTATCCTGTTGCCCTGCTTCTGGATCTCTCTCCTCCTAAGGACTTGGGTTGGTCACACGCCTCTCACAATAGCTCACCCAAGCTGAGGAAACATTTCACAGGAAGCTTTTTAAGGTGTGTGTGGATGGACAAGTTTGGGTCCCTGTTGCTCATACGATTATGATTTCCCCCTAATTTCTCATCTCGGAGGGTTGGTGAAAACCCATGTTCTAAGAGAATAGCGTAGAGTTAGATTCCTAGATTCCTCCCAGTTCTTCAACTAGAAACTGTCTGGTCTTCCTAGAAAAAGGGGACTAATCATTCCTATCTGGGATGCCCTGGACCAAACAGATTGGTGTCCTTGAAAATGCCACTGTTGCTTCCTGTTCCTGTAAAGTTTTATCTACACAAAATCTGTGCCACTGTGAATAGTCCCTTCCAAGCAAGCCTGGAGTACAGTCGCTCCCGGCCTTCAGCCTGTGAGCGGCATGAAAGGTCCTTGCCAGCCCCACGTGCTCTGAGCTGCTTTGAGGCAGGGGTTACCTCAGTGAGACTCTCTGGGTTGCTGTAAAGAGCAAGACTGATTCTTCTTGTCCTTTCAAGGCCAGTCCAAACAAAATTCCTGAGCCCTGGCTGCAGCACCAGCTCTGGGCAGGCTTTTCTCTATCCACTGTCTCTGTCGCCTGCAGGAGGAACCCTGAGGCGTCACACAGGCACTTCCCCCATTCATCTGCCAAGTCAACACATGTTTACAGAGCCTTTTCTGTGCTGGCCACCGAGCTTGATATGGGACACTCCCAGGTGAATGGAGCATACAGGAGAGTGTTGCTGAGTTACTCAGCAGGCTGAACAGTTACAGGGAACCTTTATTTTGGAAACATCCAAGAGCTTGTTGGGTGTTTGAGACCTAGAGAAAAGAACAAAATTGGCTCTTGTCCTTGTGCTCTGTCTCTGCTCTCCCGATTCTCTCTGCTCATTCTTTCTCCCCGGTCAACAAAAACACATGCCCGTAGAACCTTCCAGCTGTGTCTCCCTTCGTGTTTCCTCAGTGCTCTAGCCTCCCACCCTGTGCCCCAACAAGGATAAGCAGAAGCCACCCTACTCCAAATTACAGAGTCTTTCAATTCATGCGGTCTAAATTAATGGCATTTTTTATCCTGCATTTCAAGATTCCATTAGAAAGTAGATACACTTCTCAGTCCCAGCACGCTGTTTTCACCTGCGTCCGTGAATCTGGAAATGACGGGAGGGCATCAGGCACATTGCTCTCTGTTAGCACTTAACCCCCAACCCCTGAATTGATTTTCACTTGTCTCCCAGTTAATCAGAGATCTCCTGGAGGGAGGAAAAGAAGGAAACGAATGCTTCTAGCTAAAGATACTGAACGGCTAACTGTGTGGAAATTCTCTCTCATGCATCGACAGGGGCCATGTTTTATTAAACCGTGTCTAATAGTGCCTCGCCTGCCTCCTAATACACACATGCACGATAAATGTTTAACGAATCAATGAATGAGATTTACCTTCTAAAGAGCAGGTCGTCTTAGAACTTGGCACATATTTGTCACCTGAGCCCATGCAAATTCTTCTGTATAATATCTGGTTTCCTGAAACAATACCTTGTATTAGAGCTTTCTGATGGCCACTCATATCCTTAAGCAGAGACTCATAGACACAAAAGTCCCTGGCACACAAAATTTGCTCAGTTGCTATTTGATACCTATAGATGGTCCTTAAAAGAATTTTGTGAAATATGTAATGCCATTCTCCTTTTCATGGAGGTAATTCCGTGTGTGCCCAAGGTCACACAGCTCATGTGTTCGATTTGTGTTCCAGTTACACGTGTCGAGGACCTATGTATTGAGTCTGTCCATGTGTTTGCAATGTAATCCTACAACTCTGTAGAGTCTATAGTAGTGCTGTGATTGGGAGATTATGAAACTGAGAAGATAAATGAGTTTTACTTAAGGCCACAAATCCATCCATGACAGGCCCCTTTCCCAAGAGCACGCATTACAACTCAGGCAACCAGTCCTTGTCCTAGGAGGTTGACCCTCTTAAATGAATCCCAAAAAGCCACCTTCCCTGTTCTAAAGGAGACACTTCTCTTTCCAAAATTGCACCCACCTTCCTTTGCTATACGTTGGCACTCAATAGTATGATGATCATGGCCAACGTTTCCATCTTATTCAGGTTTTGCATTAAGACTCAATGTATCAACTCTAAAATTGATGCTAATGGATCAAGGGCAATAGGAAAGGCAGAAACTCATTTCCATTCTGACCTTTTCCAATGACTAATAACATGATAAAGATGGAGATGGAGAGAAAAAAACTAAAAGTACCCATAATCTCACCTCACCAGTAAGAAGTCTGTCTGAAAAGTCATGAATTCGTCTACATGCCCTCATTGTACAGTAAAGGAAGCAAACCTTTACCACTAGAGAACATGCTCTGGCTTTTTCTTTCTTTCTTTTTTTCTCCCCTGCACTTGCCTGATTGGGAAACAGCTGAAATTGCAAATATGACATGGTTGGAATGATAGAATTTCTCATTGAGAGCAGAAAACAGAGCCAAGTTTACTTAAATTATATACCTGAGTATATCCTGTAGAAGATGATTTTATCCTGTTTTAGGGGTGTTTCAATTACAGTGTAACTCTTATGAGGAGCAATGCCCCAGAACAGGAGAGTGAGTAATGGAGCACAGTGTGTGGCTTGGGACATTTCTCACTAAATGCAAGTCAGCAAATTAAAGGCATAAGTAATTTTAATAACAGTATAAGAGAAATGAACCTTCAAAGGTTAGGAAATTTTAGCTTTAACTTGGGGGAATTGCACATAAGTAGGCTTTCAACTCTTTTTATCTTAAAAAAGCACCTTCTAAAATATTACAATATATACCTGTGGAATAAAATTTGTTGAATCTGTAATTTGGAAGGAAAACGCGGCTTTTGACTTTTCCTAACATTGGCTTGCTATTGATATTATTGACAAGACTTCCTCGGGCCCCAAATAGCCCACGTAGCATTTTTAGACACATCTGGGGCCGTGGCCACTCCCTGGTCGGTGACAGCTGGCCTGAGGGCTGGGGGATCTTATGCAATAGGATGGTCCATTCAGTTCTAATACAGTGAGACAGCTCTTGGCCACTCACTGACTACTTGTGTTTCCCACCTCTCTTTGCATTGGGTTGACCAGTTCTCCTCACAGCAGGGATGCTACCTAATGAGCAACATAATCCCCAAACATAATTTAGGCCCTTGTGGAGTCGCATTATTTCGTTAGGCCACTTGGATCTCATGGAGCAGCAGACTATTCATTTTCTCAATTGCTCCCATAGGGGTGTGCGAAGCTGATGAACCTCCTTCCTTACACTTTGGGAGTAACTCATGGACTGGACAAGCTTTGGCCTACATCCAGGGGACTCAACTGGGAAGCAGTGCTTTCCAAGTGCATTTGGAAGCCAATACAATGGATCTGGCTATTGTAGACATTAATAGTTAATATTTTAGTACACCCTGCCAGCTTCTTTTATATTGTTCTGGTACAGTGATTTTAAGACCTACCCACTTTCCAGTCCGTCAGCTGATTGACCCATTCGCTGTCCATTCATTCAACAAGTATTTACTAGTGGCCACCATTCAGAGCTGGGCCTCACTGAGTGTCAAGCTAGAGGACTTCAATAAAGGGTTGGAGGGTGATCCTGAGGGTCAGAGTATATTCGCCCCTTAAGAAATAATTATATGGGGGTGACTGGGTGGCTCAGTGGGTTAAGCCTCTGCCTTCGGCTCAGGTCATGGTCTCAGGGTCCAGGGATCGAGCCCCGCATCAGGCTCTCTGCTCAGCAGGGAGCCTGCTTCCTCCTCTCTCTCTGCCTGCCTCTC
>NW_019154100.1:35021276-35227227 GCF_002288905.1 Enhydra lutris kenyoni | reverse complement strand
GAGCCTGCTTCCTCCTCTCTCTCTGCCTGCCTCTCTGCCTACTTGTGATCTCTCTCTGTCAAATAAATAAATAAAATCTTTAAAAAAAGAAAGAATTATATGACAGTTTTAATTCTAATCTAGAGTGAGAAATTTTCTAACTAGTACCTTGCTATGAATTCACCTTCCTTCAGAAAACCAGCTGTGAGAGGCAAGAGACCCAACAGAAGAGGGGAAGTAAGGAAATTAAGAGTACGTGACACCTACTGATGGATCTGCCTGGAAGGGAAGGTAGAGCTCAGCAGTATGGCCTGCCTCTGGACATCGGGAAGTAAGCCCTGCAGGAGTCCATATCCCAGCCTGTATGGCCCAGAATGAGGGAACACCTCAAAGACAGCAGTAAGGAGTATGTGCTTTGCTATCCCCTGGAGCTTCTGCTCAGTTCCCAGTCTGATACTTACTAGCTGTGTGACCTTGAGCAAAGCTCTTACCATCTCTAAAGTGCCCTTTCTCGGTAATGTGGAGACAATAGCATCTCTACGACTAGGACAGGTATGGTGCTTAGCTCCAGGGCTGGCCAGACAAAACCTTCCAGGAACGTGGCTAGGGTGCCTTGCTCTCAGTCCCTGTTGTCCTTTTAGTCCATTGTCCGTGACCTTGCACATGCAAAAGCTCATGCACTCACTCTGCAGCTCTGTTTGTATCAGACATTCAGAATGTACACTTGTGTACATTCATGCCATTCAGAAAAGCTCTTTCACATTCAGTCTAGTAGAGAAAGTCTCCTACTTGCTCTGCAGGGGTTGTCTCATTCCTGGGGCCTCTCCAAACAGCCCTGTGGGAGGATGATGACTGACTGGTTTATAGACCATAGTTAATATTTACAGTCAGGACTGGGAGTGGGCTTCGGAGGATGGCTGGCCAACTCTTTCGAGGCGAGTATTATTAACTAGGCAGTGGGATCCAACCAGGGCCTGAAATAGATGTCGACATTATCCTTTTGTTGCAAGGTGTTGCCGCTCTGACTGCTTTTCTTGTCAGTGCTTCCTGGATGGGGGTGAGAAAAAGATGGCAAAGTATACCGTTCTTATCAGAGACTCAACTTCTCAAACATAGAACGCCATTCGTGTGCTGCTGACGCGGTTTTCATTGCCTTCTGCACCTGATTTACAGATGGTTCTTTTTGACTGGTTACACTAAGTGATTTGCTTAAAGTCCTATTGATTGGATGGGGAAGAGTAGGCATTACTGTCAAAGGCCTGGATGCTGCCGGACGGCAGCTAGAAGGAGATTCAGAAAGTCTTAAAAGCATCCTATTCTTGGATCTAAAGTGCAGGTGACAAGAGACAGCCGGCTTCCTGTTTTCTGGGGCAGAGAGAAGACACATTTATGAATCCTGGACTTAATCTTGAAGCCTCACCTGAACCCAAAGGAGCTTATCTTCTTGGTTAACAAGTGGCCAAAAAAAAAAAACTTCAGAATCTTCTTTTTCCTGATTTGCCTTTTGAGCTCTTCAGAGATTTACCAACAACCAAGGAAAGTGATGGAGCACGAAGAGATGAAGCTCAGGTTTTGTAACAATCTGTGGTGGACTGGCATGCCATATTTAGGTTAAGTTCAAGTCCAGCTTCCCAGCAGAGTTGAGATACCAGTCACCTACTTCCTGCAGTTGGAGCCCCCAAACCTCTCTCCCATGAGCCTGTTACAGTTGTTGAAATGACAGTCTTTCAAAGTAGCCAATTTCTTTAAATATGTAAATTGCCCCTGGGGCTCTGCCAACCGTTCATCCTCTACTGTGATCTAATTCCTTCAGATTTGATTTCTGGAGTCTTATTAACAGTATGGGAGGAAGGGCCATGTGTTTTACAACAAACAAGACAGTTTGGTTGTGTCTCCCAAAAGTAAGGCTGAACGTGGTACCACAGTGGGCAGTCCTCAGTTCTGGGCCACATTATATGCCTGGGCCGCCATGCCAGCCTCAGGCTTTGTGTCGTCCTAGGCTGTAGCGACATGACATGTAGCAGACCGCAGATAAAGGAGAGAAGCTGATCACCTTGCCACACTGGGGCGCTTCATTTGAAGCACAGACTTCATTCATTCACAAAATATTTCTTGCCCTGTGTCTGGGGCTGCATTTGGGTGTTCTGGGGCCGGGAGCAAGAGAAAGCACCTCTTCTGTACTCAAGCCACATCCAAAAAGAAATGTGCAAAATTGTACCTTGATGATACGTATAGGAATGTGTGGACTCAGCTTGCTGAAAGTCGCACAACGAAAAAGGTCAGTTTAGGATTTGGCTCTAGCTCTGCCTGCCACCAACTTCCATGCATCCCCCCCCCACACACACACTCTGCTGCTTCCCTCTTGAGCTCAAAAATCACTCCAAGACTCCCAAATTTCAGCCCTCTGTCAGGAGATACAACAGGTGATTTTAATTGTTTGAGTCAGTCTTGCTAGTTGCTTTCACCCTTACGGATGAAAAATGAAAATTGATTTGCAAAAAAATAAGCCACAGCAGCAGCCACCCCAGCTGTGAGCCTTGGATCCTATTCCAAGGCTTTGCCACATCCACCCAACAGCATTGCACATGGTCCCGCGTCCCTCCCATCGGCTGGCCCATGGGTTTCAGTTACCAAAAGTGTCAAGAGCCTAGATGTGCTACTCGCAGCCTCATCTAGCAGGAGTCACTCAGATTCTTTATTATTTTTTTTAATTTATTTATTTGACAGACAGAGATCACAAGCAGGCAGAGAGGCAGGCAGAGAGAGAGGGAAAGCAGGCTTCCCGCTGAGCAGAGAGCCCGATGCGGGGCTCCATCCCAGGACCCTGGGATCATGACCTGAGCCAAAGGCAGAGGCTTGAACCCACTGAGCCACCCAGGTGCCCCTAGATTCTCTAAATTGAAGGCCAGTATCCCCTCCAAGTGAAATAGAAGCAGCAATTTCCATAGTGTGAAGGAGCATGAAGAAAGACAGGCTGAGCATAGATGCTCGGAATGTCTCAACCATTTGATTGTCATTTTCCAAGCGCTGGTCCTTTTTGGTTTAATGGAAAATACATTGTACCTTTTACATGTTTCTAGACACTCCAACAAAACTAGGAGTGAACCCAGGAAAATCAATAGATTAAGATACAGAAGGATTTTTTTTTCTCCAGCCTGTGTGGAATTAGGACACAATTAATTTAAAAAAGCAGGAGACACAGTAAGTGATGGGATTCCATTGCATTAGATATAGAGAAAAGTATAAATCCTAAGACTCTAATGGGAATATGAATGTAATAATGGTTTGGGAGCTAGAAGGACAGGCCTCTGGGCTTCAGAAGTGCATGTATGACAGGCAAGCTGGTGGAGTAGATCGTATTTCTCCTGCTCTCCCCTTGGTGTACTGGGAGCACGCCCAAATGCCGCCTCCAGGGAGGGGTTCTGGCACCGAGAGCCGGGCTTCCTCTCCATCCTCTCCTTGCTCACGGTAAGGGGAGAGGTGGGAGAGGGAAGGCTTTACTCTTGTGAGGTTTAAGGGCAATCCCCAGGAAAGGCCAAAGCTAAAAGAGGCAAAGACCCGAGATCCCAGCCTCAGTTTGAGTGGGTCCCTTTGCCCAGGGTCGGGGGACCACACATAAGACAAAAGGAAAAATTGCCCACTTGAGCTTAAAAATTCATGACCAGACCTCTCAGAGAGCCTGAGTTCCGGTGACAGTCGGGCCCTACCAGAGTCACTACCTAAATGCATGAACTTGAACAAGTCACTCCAGGCCCAAACCCAGTTCTTCATCTACAAAATGAGGGTGCAGGCCTGGGTTTTAGCCCTGCCCTCCTGCGGGACAGTCTGCTGTTGTCCTGAGGACAGTGAATCCTGCTGAGACTACACAGCAGGGGAGAAATGAGGACGGAGTCTTGGTCACGAATTCAGCGTGCTTCCCCCACTCCACCTCCTTGCCTTGGGCAGCTGGGATCTTCCTTACATAACACGGTCAGGAAAAGGAGGGCAGGAAGGTAAAAATATTACCCCAACGTTGTAGCCAAGCCAGTACCTCTCTGGGTTCTGGGGACAGAGAATGAAGATGAAGGGGACTCAGAGGGAAATGGGAAGCAACAGAGCACGCGTAAAATGGAGATTGATTCCTGTGGCCCGGGGCATTCATCTGTACCCGGTCCTCTGTGTGGCTGCTGGGTCTGCGGTCGGAAAAGAGGCCATGGGGGGTGGGCTGGAGGGGAGATGCATCCATCACCATTGTCCAGAGTGTTTAATTTTCCAGAGACTGTCATTAAACAAATTTCTGCTGTAGCCCGGCAGCCCTCACAGACATTTGTTGAAAGAAAATTACGAGGAGGTGATTGGTCTGAGGTAATAGCCAGCCTGAGCTCCGGATTCTTAATGGCACATGGACCTTCTGCCTTTTAAAAAAAAATTGCTTGTTAGGAAATTCATTTTCTGGCTTATCTTTGCAATCAGAGTCAGAGGGGATGGGACAAAGCGGCACAGACACTTTGCTGGGGTCTCAGGACTGGAATTAGGGCCCAGGAAAATTAAAATGAGGAGGGACCGTCTAGGGACCAAATGACAGGGATTGAGTGATAGGATGGAAGGGATGCTGGGCATTAGGAAGGCCGCCTTTCCTGGAAGTTTCTGGTTATTACCTGCCAGGAATAGCATCCTTTCATAAATTAAGGGTCTTATCTTTTGCTGCAGCCGCCAGCCAAGAGAGGCCAGGCGCGGCGCGGCGCAGCAGGATCTGAGGGGCCGGGAGCTATGTATAGATTGCAGGGCTGCTCTTCCCAGCCTTTGGAAATGTTCAAGCACTGAGAGTCACGAAAAAAAAAAAAAAAAAAAAAGATCGCTCTGTTTGTTCCTTGAAGTATAAAAATGGTTTTATTTTTAGACATTACGGTGGTTTTTTTTTTTTTTTTCCTTCTAAATCTACTGGCAGTTGTCTTCAGAAGCAGCCATGGAAAGTGGAATAGTGCTGCCATGACAGGAGGGTGGGCACGGGAAAAACTTTGTAAGGTATCAGGTTTTCTCAAGCCTCAGCACGATTGATACTCGGGCTGGGTCATTCCTTGTTGTGGGGGCTGTCCTGGGCATGCTAAGATGTTCGGCAGCGTCCCTGAATGTCCCTGAATGCCAGCGTCCCTGAATGCCAGTAGCAACCCCCCCCCACCTCCAGTTGCAATGACCAAACATTGCCTAATGTTCTCTGGGTAGTCGTGGGTGGGGGGTGGGGGGTGCAAAATTGTTCAGAATTGAGACTACTGCCCAGAAAGTGGTCTGTCCCATGCACCTGCCTTCCATTTTTCTCCCTTCTGGTTCTCCGGCATCCCTACCATCGTCACCCCTGTGGAGGCACCCTTCCCTCTCCGTTCTCTGATTGCCTCTGTCAGCTAAAGAGCCTTCCACTCCTATCTCCTACAACACGTAGTGGGTTTCATGCACCCTGTTCTTGTCATGAAATGTTTGCATTGTGTTTACCAACTCTGTGTCCTTTCAGTAGAAGACTTCGCCAAATGGGCTGCTGCAGCAGGAGAAAACACATTTCCACTCAGTGTTTCCATTTGGTTTTGTTTACGTGTGTTTTTTAAGGCAGTGCCAAGAGGACATATTCGTCCTGAGATCTCTGTGGTTCTGCTTTTTGTACAGTGTTATGGTTTCGTTTACACCCTCTATCATCAAGGGCCCCAGAATGTGAGCAGGGAGGCAGGCTCTGCCCGTGGGAGGACCCCAGTTTCAAAACACCTGTCTATGAGATGGTGCTGTTGTGTACTGAGTGGGCAAAGCTTCTAGCTCATGCACATGCAAGTCTCCTGCTCCCAGATTCAACAGCCCCCCTCCCCCATTAAGGAGTAAAGAGAGACATGTGTCCTAGGAAAGAGGTCAAGGCCAGGGCTGTTGGGCAGCAGTCTAAGATCTAAATGTTTAATAAGATCCAGATTTAGGATTTGAAGTAGAGTCTAGTTGGAATAGGTAGTATTTAGAAGGGTGATTGTTCTAACACACAACTTTGGTGGCCATGTCCCTCCTTGTGTAGAGAGAGCCAGCCCTTTCGTGGTTCGTGCAGGAGGAATCCAACCTCCTTGACCTGGAACATAAGTTTTCTGTGATTTGCCCACATAAGCCTCAGTTCCAGTCTCCCTTCTGGCCAGCTCCCTCACTGTCTGTGTTCCAGCTAAGCACAACTGTTCTCAGTTTCCCCATGTGCCTGGGGATTTCATACCATGCCTGGAATTTCCCTCTACCTGGGAAATTGCTACTCATCATTCTTGACTCCCCTCCAACATCTTATATTTGGTGCTACCTCTCTGCCTAATAAACTGTGGTATATTTACGGTTCTTCTCATGATACATTAGGATTATTTATGATTTTTTTCTAATTTCCAAAATGTGGTAGAGAGTACACACTACCTGAATATAACTGAATGAATTAATTCATGATCCCAATCCCATAGAAGTCATTTAAGATTTGCTATTCTTAGGAAAGGTTTCTCTCTGTCTTTTTTTTTTTTTTTTTCTTTTCTTTTCTTTTTGGAAACACATTCATTCTAGAACTTCAGTTCTAAATTCCAGCAGGTGTCTTGAAAATTCCAAGGTCCCCACCCACCCTCTTGTTTGGAAATCTCAGCCAATGCTAAGCCCATAGGCCAAGCCCTCTGCTGCTGTGTATCCAGCCAACACAAGGGTGTTTAATCATGGTTCCCCTCCTTTTATGGTTTTCAGTTGTCATGCCATCCTTGGAACTGTTTTCCCTAAACTGAAATTGAGTTAGCTTTCTACCTTTACTTTCCTACCTGAATATATAATATTGACATACAGGGTTTTTCTGCAAGATGTGAGCCCAATTTCAGAAGGAATTTCACTTGTTATGTTGATGAACCCATAAGTTCTGTAAGTTGCATTCTGTCCTATGTGTTTGACCAATCACTCTTTGTCCTCATCCATTCATTAAAGAGTTCCTCCACGAGGAAGCCCACAGTCCAGTGAGATAACTATTTCCTTTAATATCTCCACTGCCCAGAACACATGTTCCCATCATCATGAGCTGGGAAAGCCCACTAGAGGAGGGATGGGGCTCTGAGTTCTGAAGGTCCTTGGGTGCCCGTGGCGTGCCCATTTCAATCTCAGTTCTTGTCGTCCGTCCTCCTGGACTACTTTACTTGTGGTTATTCGTACTCATTATCACCCTTAAGATAGACAGCAGGTATGAGAGGCTCTGCAAGCACGTTTTAACCGGAAATATGTCATTAGGATGAGGTTTCGAGCAACGCTCACCATTTTAAAACTATTATGAAAGACAAATGTGAAATGGAGCTCCTTAGACCTTGAGTCCTGCCGGCAGCCAAGTGCAGCCTCCACAACCGGAAGCTCGTACTATTGCCTGGAACTCAGCCACTATTTTCCCGTGATACCTCCCAACAGAAGAGAGTTAATTATTAAGTCATATTCATTACAAGATGGAGGTTTTCATATTTTTCTTTGTCTTCTTTGTTTCCCTTCACTTTCCTTTCTCTGCCAAATCATGTTTGTGAAGATTTCTTAATTTCAGAGAGTAGAGATCCAAGATATACCATTTACCACAATTTAAAAAAAGAGACAGAGACATTGTGGGGATCATTCATCATGTATAAAAATATGGAATCACTATGAGGTACACCTGAAACTGATAGGATATTGTATGTCAATTTTACTTCAATTTTAAAAATCCCAGAATCTAAGAATAAGACTAACTATGATGACAAATTAACCAAAATGAGAAAAATGACAAATAATCTGTGGGCTGAAATTTTCCCAAAGCCAAGAATAAATAAAATGTCTCTTGAAGTGCTTAGTGGAGGAGGCTGATAAAAGAATCTCAATTATCTGTTATTTTTTCTTCAGTCTGTGATATCTGACTTTAAAGGGGAAAAATAGTAAAAAAAAAAAAAAATTAAGCATATAAAGTAAAATAACAAATAGAAATTCATTAGCTTCTGTGAATTTCCAGGTTGAGAAAAAAACGTACTCATAATAAAACAGCAAATGAATCTGTAGATTTGCTTTCAAGAAGAACGTCACTCAGCTTAGCCTTCCCTCTTTTATAAAAGTTAATTTGCTTCATTTGTATAATTGGACACCTGACCACCTACCTATTATTATAGGAACTGTTATTGGAATTACCTGTTTTACTGTAAATAGATATCATACTTAGTTTCCCTGAAATTTGTCTCATTCCCATAAGGGAACAGAAAAAAATTATCAAGGAGCAAATCTGTAGAATTCCAGGTGCTTGTTGGAGAATGGGGAAAGTTCCACAAGACAGGGAAGAAGATCCGGACAGTGTCAAGTAGGCTAAAGCCCAAAAAATGCCTTAGAGGCAGATGTGGTCCTTCTTCAGAGGATTTTCTCAGGAGATACACAACCCCAAAAGATAAATGACTGCCATAAATATGGGGGGGGGGGTTGCAGTGAATCTGCTATGGTCTGAATGCTTCTGCCCCCTCCCCGAATAATTTGTTGAAGCCCTATCCCCATCCCCCATAGTTGATGCTATTAAGAGATGGGAACTTGGGGTGCTTTGCCTTCATGAATGGGATTAGTGTTCTTATAAAAGAAAACCAACAGAGATCTCTAACTATTTCTGTCTATCACCTGAGGACATAGGACATAGTTCATGCCAGCTATGAACCAGAAAGAGGGCCTTCACCCAAACATGCTAACACCCTGATCTTGGTTGGACTTTCAGTGTCTAGAACTGGGAGAAATAAATTTCTGTTGGTGTTTGCATGCTACCCAGCCCATGGTATTTTGTTACAGCAACTCAAACAAACTAAGACAGGCTACTATCTGGACCCTTTTTCATTGAAGAACATTTTAGGAAGTTTTCTTTGTTGAAAATAAGGGGTTCTGGAGAAGTCAGTTGATAGCTATTGAATGCCTACAGTATATCAGCAATTGTACTTGAAGACTCCTGAGCTCTTGAACCAGGTGCAAAAAAGAGACCCTCATCTAGCTGCCAAGGAGGTCACAGACTAGACAGGAAGGGAATACTAGTAGCGATAATAATTATGATAATTATAATTATTATTATTAATACAAGGTAGGGTACTTTTTTCCATTTATAGTTGAACAAACTGAGGCCAAGAAATGTTGAGTAACCTGACAAGGCCACATAGCTAGGATGTGGCAGACCTAAGTTCTAAAGGCAGAAGGTCGGATCCAGTGGGCCAGCTTTTAACCACAGTGTGGCTATATTGCTTCTCAAAAGCATAGACGTTGAAATCCATCATCTAAATGTGCTCATAAAGGCCCATAAGAGAGAGCTTTGGGTATACAGAGACTAGAGTGACTAGTTGGGGAGTCAAATGGGATGACATTTCAAAAGGGGTAAGTTGGTCAATCCAAAAGCAAAAAGGGCAGAAAACAACTTGGAAAATTTTGTTCTTAAGTTACCATTTTGGGGAGGGATTTAATATGGATATTTTTTTATGCATAAAACCATAGTAGTCCATTGATAGTCATTAAAAGATGTGCATATATATGTGAGGATTTCATTATGTAGATATGTAAATTAATGTGCTAGGTGAGAGATTATGTTTCAGGATAGAAACCAAGCACCATGTTATGATTAAATTTTAAAGAGCCATATCATTTTGGACATTGTGGCAGTTGTTTGACTCTCCACACAGCGGAATGGGAAAACATGAGCCCTTCAGAGCTATATGAGGTCAGTGTCTCTCTCCAGAGGCAATGCCAGGTGATGGTTGCCTACACTGGGCAACAGTCCAACCACCTAATCAATCCAAAATTCATTCAGAAATGAAGAGTGACACATTTCATTCACTCCATCACTTTATTTTCATGGACTCACTGACTCGTAGTCAACAAATATTTTTTGACTTGGTTCAGAACCCTATAATGTTCACTCTTGAATGGCTTGGCCAAGGGACATACTACCCAGGGCAGAAGGGGTGGGGTCTGGGTCTTGCAGGCCAGGCTAAAAGATGAGGTCTTAGGCCGGCCCTTGGGACAAAAAGCTATTAGACATTAGTCAGAGCCAGTAAGCCCAAAGAGAAGAACCAAGCATCTTGAGCGTATCACTTGAGCATATATCACTTGAGCATATCAAACCAAGATGCTTGACACCATGGAGGGTTTCCAGTATTTTAGTGCTGAATGGTCTACAGAATCTAAGATATCAATTTCAGACATTGTCTGAAGATTTAGTGATGTTAGGAACTAGGACTCCAAGGAAAGGTAGTTGAAAAGGGTTAGATGGGTTGTTCCAGTTACAGCCACGTTGGTAATCGAGTGGGATCAGGGAGTGTTCCATTCTCATGAGAACTTTGGGTTATAGAAACTCTTCCACATGAGCCCAGCATGTATCACAGAGCACAGACCTATGACCCGGAGATCTGTGAGCAATGGGGGGGGCAGAGCTTTCACAGGAAGACTAGATACTGGGTTTATAGCAACACCCCTAGAGCTGCAAGCAGCTTCACCTCCATATTTTCCAGACCCACACTGTTGCAGGCACTGTCCATTCATTATCTGCTGTTCACAGCAACCTAGCAAGGTTGATGTCATTGTCCCACTTCACAGATAGAGGCAGAGACTCAGCCAGCAGGTGACAGAGTCAGGTTTCAAACCCAGCGTTAAGGGACTCAAATGCCCACATTTTTCCTGTTTTACTAAATGCTCTTCTCTCAAGCTAGTTGTAGCCTCCTCCCTTGGTAAGGGAGATTGATTCAAGAATTTATTGGGGATAACCTTAAGGGTCCACGTTTCCAGCCTACTTCTGAGCAGTGGTGGAGAAGTCAGAGAGTCCATGGGGCTAAATATTGTGGGAAATAAAATAGAAATGAATGATTGTCCCACTCCATGTTATCCAAATGCTGGATTCCATGAAGCACCTAGTGACATCTGACAGAGGGTTAGCTGAACCATCCTTGGTACATCCTTAGCACTTTATTTTAGCCCAGGTGTTAGCTGAATGACTAAATGAATGAATGAGTGAAGGCACGTTTGCTTGCTCTTATAGATTAGCTTTCTCGCTATGGATAAACCAAAGGAAAAAATATTTTCCCATACCCCCTAAAGCGAGTCTACTTTGTTTTGTGGGAGGTAGCAATTTATAGACCTATCTACACATTATTTTCTAAAACTCAAGTATTTTGGAAGAGCAGATGGAGTACCATACTGTATACACTAGTCATATATTTTGAAATACATTTCTTTTTGAGCAGTTTGGTTCTGCTTTATTTAGCAAAAGCCGTTGAAGGTTTTAAAAGCAATGATGCAGAAGACATGAGTGGCTGAGATCACAATGGACAGACCCTCAGGCACAATGTCAGTGCTTTTCAGATTCTGCTCTGAAGATCTCAGCCTGGTCCCCACTGCCTCCCACCCCTGGAGGTAATAATCCACTTTGTTCTGGAGGGTGAGGGGGTGGAGCTTGCTTATCTGTATTTTTTTAATCCTCTGGGTGATTCTGATGTGTGACTTCTATACCCATGTTTCAGTGCTAATCTTATACCTCATTTTCTTGAGACCCTCATTTATTTTCATCTATTAAATTATTAGAGAAACAAAGGAAAGAGAATGCCATTCTTTCTATATCTTCTGAGAGGCATGGGGGAAGGAAGCAAATAGGTGTTGAGCACCTTTTTAGTCAGGAAATTTGGCTTATGCATTCCATTTAATCTTCAAAGAACGTAACAAAATTTCAAGACGCACTTGGCCCTCAGATAGAGAGTTGAGTCAAGCAGATTCTTCAGCTCATAGCTTGTTATTGTCATAAGTCCTTGCAAGACTTTCCCCTTATTTTGTCATTATTCCTCTCTACTCCTGCTCCCCAAACCCACTCCCCTTCCCCAGTAGAGAACTACCTAAATATGCTGGGACTAAAATGTGCCTGTGTCCCTATAAAATATATCTTATTATTTTTGTATGTGTATGTTGGTGATTGACATAAATGATACATCTCTAATATAAACAGACTATAAAAAAGTAAGAATTTTTGTTACTGGGTCACTCCACATTATGTTTTCAGATATATCCCCATTGCTGTGTAGACTTCCAACATTTGCATAGTACTCCATTGTCTGCATTGATTCCATTTGACTTATGTCCTTCCCAGTTGATAGACACCTTTGCTAGCCCCAGATCCCTACTGTCACAAAAAATTCTGCAACTAACATCCTCATTTGTGATCTCACACAGGGACCTGTGTGAGAAGGATTTCTGGGATGTGTGCCCAGGAGTTGGAGCTCAGAGTCACTGGATACACACATATTTAATTTCAGATGGGTTGCCTACATGGAAACAGTACACAAGGTTTCTCATCTCTCTGCATCCCCAACAACACTGGCCATGAACCATCTTTTAAATGTTGGTCACTCTGATAGCTGAGAGTCCTTTTTGTTTTCATTTTTGTACCTTGGATTACTAGTGAGTTTGAACATCTTTTCACATGGTTTTTACATATTTGGACCTTCCCTTTTAAGGCTTGCCTTTTTTGCGTTCTTTATCCACTTTTCCATTTCTTTCTATATTCTAGACATGAGTCCTCTGTCAGCTTTAGCTGCTGCAATAATTAACTCCCAGTTAGTTATTTGATAACTTACCAATAATTTCTATATTTGAACAAAAATCCTTACTACTTAAAAGGGGCAAATGGAACCATTTTTCATCTTATGGGATGTGATTTTTGTATCTTTTTTTTAATGAGGTACTTTCCCACCTAGGGTAAGGATTATGATTCCCATTTATGTAGACAAGGAAACGGGATCCCAGTATTGTTGCTCGCGGTCACATGATTGGCAGTATGATTGAAAACAATTAATAAATTAACTGCTAATAAATTAAATCATGGTACTCACAATGCTTTTAAAGCAGATCAAGTATTGTTTACACTAAAAACAAACAGTCTTTCAAAAATTGCAACCTACAGCCTCTCTGTCAGATTTCACTGAATTTCCCTTTCTGCTCTGAAATTCTTGCAAAGTATCTCAAATTGCATCACAACCAGGCTGGTCGTAATTACAGCTTTGGCCTTCATTAAGCTAATGACTACTTGTACTCATATTGAGCCATTTCACTCAAATAAATACCGTAAGCCAGTCCTTTCTCTGTGCTGTCTGTGCCTTTTCTAGGAAAGTACAGGGGCTGAGATCAGAGTCCTGTCTCCGCAGAGCAGGGGATTTCAAGCTGTCTTTCTCCAAGGAGCCCCGAGGGGCAGCTCAAGGGTCTTCATGGGTTGTGTGGGAAGAATGGCAGGAGGAAGTCAGGACGTAGGGAGACTGAGCACAGACCCCCTCCTCCAGCCTCCAGTTGAACCGAGATAGGCTTTGCCTTTCTTCGTTGGGTGTATTGGGTAATATGTAAGACCTACTTGAGAAAGGATTCTACTGCTAAAAGGGGCAGCGGGGGTGGGGGGCGGTGGAGAAGCACTGCCTTGGAGAACTAGACTACTTAATATAAACTGATACATTTTCATCTCTCAGCTTGTGTTACATTTATATGGTGCTTTACATTTTGAAAAACACTTTAACATGATTTGAATTTATAAAACCTTGTAAGGTAGGCATATTTTAACAGCTGCCGCAAAATTTTCCCACAACTGAAGCTCTGTATTGCGGTACCCGTTCTCGCAGGCAGGCTGAAGGGCCATATGTCAAGAGATGGTAGAGATCATCACCAGCTTGACTAGAAAGTAGAGCTAGATGATGTCTAATCTCTCTGTTTGTGCAGAGATGTTATCACTAGAAGTGATTAGAGAAGATATTACCATCAAAAGAATTACCTGCGCTAAAGGTTCTTGTCTCTTGGGGGTAAGACCATTGATTGACCTCCTGTTCTGGTCTTGTCCCAGGGCTGGGAGCCTCCTTCTATTTAATCCTTATGGCCACTCCAGGAGGGAGGATTTATTGTAACCATTTCGAAGGTGATGAAACTGAGCCGTATTAGGTTAAATGGAAAATCTTAGAGCCCAGAGTTCTCCAGCTACCAAACCGGGGCTCTGTCCAGTGCATCAGAATGCCCTTCAGAGAAGTATTGCATCTTTTTAAACATTAGCCTCCCTGAACTTTATGCAAGCATGTATTATTTTTGGAAGGAAGTTCTTATGCCAGGCATCATATCCACAGCCCGGTCCTTTCCCTCCCTCCCTCCCTCCCTCCCTCCCTCCCTCCCTCAGGTCCTTACCTCCTGCTTTGGATCAAGCCATATCATCTGTCATCTATACCTGCACTCAGCTTCCTTTCTGGGGAGGTCACTTGGCATGACTCAGCTGTTAGCATCTTCCCTTGCTTTGATTGCCTGGGTTTCCAACACCAGCTCGTGCTATTTTGGGTTTTGCCTCGGATGGGAAGATTGGGAAAACAGCAGTCCGGCCTTCTGGCTCTCCAAGTTGTTGATTCGATTTGGCTTTCTCTCTTCATTCATGAATTCTTTCTGTGCTGCAAGCTGAGGAGGTTTGCATGTTTCAAAGATTCTTCTCTCTTCCCAGAAGGTGCACATCTGGGGCACACAGAGGGGCCAGATGCGATAGCAGCTTTGGTCACCTTGGTTGCCATTCTTCCAGTGAGAATCCCTCCAACTAAGAAATCATCCTTTCCTCTCCTCTTTCTTAAAGAGAAGAACAAACATGTTGAATAATACTGTTGAGTAGTCTCACTTCAAATGGGTGTATTTAATCTTCGTGTTTTATTATTAGGGCAAATAGTTTAAGGAACTATGTTCTGCTAAATTAAAGCTCTCCAGATTTCACCACTTGAACTTCTGGAATCTTGAATTTGACACAAGGAGGCAGTTTATTCAAATGTTTCTGATCATTCTAAAACAATGGAGAGTAAGAAAGTACATTTCTTTGTATAAGACCTTACAGTTGATGAAGGTTTTCATATATGTTGCATGTTTTACCCTAATGATTCCATGGGGCATTAAGGTAAAACATTTATCATTCCTATTGCACATCAGCAAATTCCGGTGAAAAAGCCTTAAACTTCATAATAAAGCATTCATTTGGAAAAACAGCTGTAGGTACACTGAGATTCAGCAGTCCCCCAGACCTAGCACCCGCGAGTCATTAGCTTCTTTTGCCACCAAAAGTGCCGCGCTGATGAAGAAATATTGTTGGTCTGGGGAGAACTGATCCAAATAAAAAATTGAATAAGGTTGAAAGGTCATGCAGCTGGCCGAGTCTCAGGTCGGAGTTTCAGTGCCGTAGGAATCATGGAAGGATGCAGGGTTTTATATTCCCCCATGTAAAAAGTCAGGACCTTTACTTGTGAACTGTTTTGCTCCTTACCTTTTCCTTTCAGGATAGCTCCCTGCTGCTACCTGCTGCTGGCCGAGACTCCAGAGCAGCCATGATGTTTTCAGGGTGACCCAACCAGAAGAAAATGAATACCCCATAGATTCTCAGCAGACTAGGCAATATTTTAGGTATTGGGGATAACATGATTCATGGGAGGTGTCTTTGCCCAAAGCATATAACAGTATGGTGGAGGATGGAGGGGTTGTTTGCTTAAATTAAGTCTTTTTAACATAGTGGGATTGGGTTGGGAGGGGGTGACAGGCCTGCCTGAGTGAAGGATGAGCAGTGAGCCTGTCAGAGGAGGCTTTCCAAAAGTGAAATCCGCATAAAAGAACAAGGAAATTACTAGTACCCCAGGGTTTCTAGAAGGCGGCATCCGGACTGAGAGATGGGAAATGGGAGGCAGTGAGACAGGAAGACACAGGCAGGAGCCCAGGGATGGAGGATGCTGTTTTTGTTGTTGAAAAGTTTGACTTTTATGCACCTGGATCCACGGGGTCAGATTTGTGTTCCGCGCATCTTGCTGCCTCTGGAGAAAGGATGGGAGGGGTTGAACGTGGAGGGAGTGAGATAAGTTGCCAGGCTCCTGAAGAGTCCAGATAAGGGAAGTTGAGCCTCAGTAAGCAGAAGGAGGAGGAGTGGAAGGAAAAAAGCAAAACAGAGAAACACTGAGAAGGTACAGTCATAACTTGATGATTAGACACAGAGCATGAGAAAGGAAAATGTGTCCAAGATGACTTCATTATTTTTGATCCAAAGGAGGATACTATAAACCCTTATAGGGAATGTTCCAGGAAGAATACTTTAAAAAGAAGAGAGAAGTTGAGTTTTAGAATGCTGTGTGAGAGGTGCTCATGGAACACTTCTAGAAGAAAATGTTCCATAGACAAAGAAAGCCATTTGTAGTCCAAAACTAGAAATGCAGCTTCTGTTCTGGTTTTCATAATTCTTTTTCTTATGCTGCCTCTTTAAATCAGTGTCTCTTATGGACTCCATCATGACCAGCTTTGAGAATGAGGAAAACAACAGATTCCCTGGGAGTGAAAGGATACATCTGTGCATGTCCATGAGACGTGACACACAATTTCAGGTAGTTCAAAGAACTCCAGGTTCATAATCTTTACCTTAAATAGGTCATGGAGCCTTAAAACTCCATACAAATCTCTGAGCTTCCAAGTCCTATGTTGAGAGACTGTCAAGGGTCCTCTGCTGCTGTTGTGTGATTGGAGGAGTCCAGTTACAGCCGCATGGTTTATTATCAACACAAATCAACAGAGGATCAGCCAACAATGGCAGTACCCAGAAACTATAGCACACAGGCTCATTTTAACTACTCAATAGCTTTTTATTATGACCCCATTCTCTGCTTGTGTCATAAACTCCTCCCCAGATTCTCCTCCAAGGCAGAGCTGGCAGAACACACATTCAGATTCTGTTACTATTTATTGAGATGCTTGTGATCTTTCTTGTTACCACTTGTTATTGTCATACAGTGAGGATCCTGATGTGAGGACAACCAGCTCTGTCCTCCACTATATCCTCTGTTCAAGTTGGTCAGTCTCTGTCCCTAGAACTCAAGTCACTTTCATTTTTATAAGAATAACATTCTGTAGTTTTCACCTCTATATTTTGACTGTTTTTTCTAGAAGCCCTGTACACGTTTCTCTGAAATAAACTTTTTCCCGCATTTTGTTCTCCCAGTGAACCTTGTTGACATTCCTCTTCTCTAATGTAGTAGTCTTTCACATCAACAGAGTACCCCAAACAAATACAAAGGGGTATTAAAATATCCTCTCATTTAGTATTTATCAAGTACTTGCTATGTAGGAGGTCTCCACTGAAGAATCCAATCTAATGAATGAAGTGATTGTGGATTTATAAATTACACACAGTGTGGTCATTGTGTTTGTAGAGGTGTGGGACCTGGCAGGTCATATTGTGCAGGCTATACTATCCCTTGTCTGATGAGTTGAGGCATTCAGCAGTTTTCCTGTGAGCCTTTGTTGTATACCTCCTGAGAAAGTGTCAAGGTGCTATGGAGGTAGATACTCAAACAAATCTTGAACTTGAGAAATGCCACAGCTTAACAAAGGCAGACAAGGGACGCCTGGGTGGCTCAGTTGGTTGAGCGGCTGCCTTCGGCTCAGGTCATGATCCTGGGGTCCTGGGATCGAGTCCCACATCAAGTCCCACATCGAGTCCCACTCCTTGCTTGGTGGGGAGCCTGCTTCTCCCTCTGCTTCTGCCTGCCTCTCTGTCTGCCTGTGCTCGCTTGCTCTCTCTCCCTCTGTCCCTGACAAATAAATAAAATCTTAAAAAAAACAAAAAACAAAAAACAAAAAATAAAGGCAGACAAAATAAGCCACAATGGGACCTAGTTGTGACACATACCATAAATGTGAAGGAAAGCAAAGTGGAAACACTCATTGAATACCTAGTATGTGTCAAGAAATACTTTAGGTATTTTCATTTACATTTTCTAATTAAATATTCCAAATTATGTTTTGAAGTAAGTATTATCCCCATTTTACAGAGGAGGAAGTTAAGGCTCAGAGATGATAAGCAAATTACCATAAATCTCCTTGTTTCTAACATTCATGTACTTTCACTCTATATAGCTAGAGAACCTTAGGAAATATATCAAAATAATAAAGTGAGAAAGAATGTGACCCACTTAGTTATTACCTAGTGCTCCAGTTTTCTCTTACTTCATCTAACTCTTTCCCCCTGCCCATAATGGTTAAGTATATACCCTTGGAACATCCTTAGGGTTTGTCCCTTACCAGCTCTAACTATTATTAATATCCTGGTAATTTAAAAAAGATCCCTTTGGATGTGGCTTAGAAACTGTCTCCTATTTTCCTCCCATGATTTACCCAATCCCTGATAGCATTAATATTAGAGATAATTAAGTGTGCTGCCTTTACAGAATGCTTGTCCATGGGCATGCCATTTTTTTAAATAAAGCATGAACACCTTTTATTATTTATTTTAGAGAGAAAGAGAGAGTGGGGTAGGGGCAGAAGGAGAGAATCTTAAGCAGACTCTGCGCTGAGCATGGACATGGGGCTCAATCCCATACCCTTAAGATCATGACATGGGCCAAAACCGAGTCAGATGGTCAACCGACTAAGCCACCCAGGCTTCCCAAAACCTCTTATGTCCTTTTTAACAAAACTGCTAACAAACCCACTAGTATGGTTTCCTTTATCATGGATGGGAATTACTATAGCTCAGCTACATTTATCCAATATCATAGAAATTGATGACTATACTCCCTAAATGACCCAAATTTTATCCCCCTTTCAATTTAACACTTTAAATAAATGCCAGCAGCTTCAGTGCATTGGAAAAATTACTGTACGTCTGAAACAATTTGGATATCAATATTTGTCACACAACCTTCCTAGGTGTAATGTCTGAAGCAATAGTCACTTAGCTTGCTCGCATTCTCTGTGTGGTATTTACCCAATAGTCATCATTCATGTGTGTTCATTAGGTCTTGGGGTGATGAGACAAGTCACTGTACAGCCAAGTCACTGTATTCTCAGCTGGGCCTGGAGCCTGTTTAGTTTGGCACTGATTAATGATGTGTGGGGGGTGAGCAGTTTGCAGAGCTACCTTAGAAACCCAGTTAGCCAAAGACAAATAGCTGAAAGTTGGCCGATGGGAGCATGGGAGGTGGGCTCTTGAGAAAGGGGAGTCGTTTCAAAACACCAGTGTGACTTTTGGTTATCCTAACTAGGGGAGGGATAGGTTCTGTAGTAGACGATGTTTTGGGTCTGGTTTCTCAATGTGCACACTAGGATGGGGTGTAAGGCTTGTCACTGTGTTCATCCAGCCACATCCTTTCTCTGTGCCTTGGTTCTCGCCATTTATAAACTTGCTTACCAGAGCTTACCTGCTACCAAGTCCCCTTCAAACAAAATGTCCTTGTTATCAGTAAAGTATTTTGAGATGTCCTTTTTGAACATCTTATGCTAAAAGAACAAGCATTTATAGCTTTACTTTTTTTGTACCAAGTGACTCTTATACTGAAAAAAAAAAAAAAGCTTTAAGTGTGGTATTTATCTTGACTTATATACTTCTTATCTCTTGTTTTTCCTTCTCACTCCATTCACCTTTTGTACCATGTTGGTTTGGCATCCATTCTTTACTCAAATTTTCTCCTTTTTGCCTCTTTCTGTTCTTTGGGTGGGGCAATAAAGAGGGATATGTTGATCTTGAAGTTGTAGAGAAAATGTCTCAGCTCTATTTGGGGTGCTGTCCTTTTAGTGTCATACCAAAACTGGGAACAACACATTTTTGTAGTCCTTTTCAGAATGGACTCTTTTTCCCTATTACTGACAGGGATCTGATGGAAAACATATCTAAATTTCCCTTGGCAACTCCCAGCTAGAGACTTTATGAATATGTATTTCATAAAGATAAATAACACCTTGTTTCGAGGGCATTATTTTTTCATTAACCCATCCAGAATTCTCAATCCAAAAGTTACAAGGATGCCCATATCCATTGGGGCTGGGGAGAAAAAACAGAAAGGTGGGAAGATATGCCTAGGGTTACACAGAAGACAGCACAAGAAGAAAAATGCAAAGCCCGGTAAGAATTTAGCTTAATTATTAATCTTTGACTTTATCACTTAGTTCTTCCAAGGTCTTAAGTTTTCACCTGCAAGTTTGAATGAATTCTTTTTTTTTAATTATTTATTTATTTGAGAGAGAGAGAGAAAGCACATGAGTCGGCGGAGAGGCAGAGAGAGAAGCAGACTCCCCACTGAGCAGGGAGCTGGATGCAGGACTTGATCCCAGGACCCTGAGATCATGACCTGAGCCAAAGGCAGATGCTTAGTCGACCAAGCCACCCAGGTGTCCCTCAAACAAATTCTTCTATTTGGCAATTACAGGCTTCCATAGTTTGATCTCGATGCATCTTCCACTACATCCTACCCCTCTCCCTAAGTAAATAAGCATGAAGAATAGGTATCATTTTTGTCTTGTCCTGTAAAAGCTGCTTGGAAAAGATTTTTTTAACCCTTATATCACATTGTGAAGTCTATACTGTAATTTCCAGTTTGTTGGGGGAGCTTAGGCTTAGAGAGGTTCAGAAATTTGCCCCAGAAGACATAGGCGGTAATAGTGAGAGCACCAAGAATCAAACACAGTTCTGCCTGACTCTAGTGTTTACTGATTTCCTTTGGCCTTTTCCTAAATTCAAAGTGATCTTGAACAATTGCCTTTATGTTGACTTGGGAAGCCCTAACCCCCTCACTCCTCCTTTCAGATCTGAATCATACCCATCCTGCAGGACCCCGCCCAGAGCCTACTTTTAGCCTACAGGATTTTCTAATCCCCCAACTGGAAGTGGTCTTCCCTTCCTTGAACCACAGAGAACATGGGAATCA
This sequence comes from Enhydra lutris kenyoni, assembly GCF_002288905.1. Classification (NCBI taxonomy): domain Eukaryota; kingdom Metazoa; phylum Chordata; class Mammalia; order Carnivora; family Mustelidae; genus Enhydra; species Enhydra lutris. The sequence continues at coordinate 35,206,561 of NW_019154100.1, read as the reverse complement.
CCATTTGACATCATTGCCTCAGAGCAAATAGCATGAAGCAGGTTGAAGTCAGGAGATTTGGGGTCAAATCTCTGCTCTGCCAGTATCTGCTGTGTGATTTTGATTAAATCACTTAATTTTATCTTAGCATATGCTGCAATCTGACCCCCTATAGTCCCACCCAGGTAAAAATGCTAAGATTCTGAAGCTGTATTATATATATAATTTCTTGTATGTGTTGAGTCCCATACATCTTTTCATTCACTTAGTCGTTCATTCATATATTTACCAAACATTGAATTTCAGTAATTTCAGAATTTGATCTTGGAAGCACCGAGATCTTCTAGAGGCCTCACTTCCCCCTTTAGACAATAGAGCTATTGGTTTGGAATGAAGTCCTTGAGGGCAAGGACTTTTCATTTTTTTATACCTCAAGCAGATGAAACAGGAGGAAAAGTCACTTTCACAAGATGAGATCTCAGAAGAAAGAAGTTTGGGCGAATGCCAGTAAGCTCTTTTTTAACATTTTCAGTGTCCGGGTTTTTCAGCATCTCACCCATCCTTGTGCACCTTACATACCAGCCTGTAGTGACCAACCTGCCAAAAAAGGGGAGAGGGGTGTGGTTATCAACTAGTTGAAGTCCCCAGATTTCAGGTTTGGTTTCCAAGCACTATCATCTTCTATGCCACCTTTAGTACCACTTGTCCCCTTGGGCTCCCGCGAGTCCTCAGACATTCATTTTAGCAGATGGCAGTTCTGCTTATGCCATCAGCAGACACCACTTTGCAGAATAGATGTCATCTTCCTCCCCTCACAGCCTCAGCAAATTCCTCGGAACCCATTTTTATCTGTCAGATGTTCATGCTAATTCCCAAACACCCTCATAACAATAATAATAAAAGTAAAATTCTCACCTGGATTTTATTTATAAAATCTTGGCAAGTTTGCTTACTACTTGAGTACTTACTGGTTAGCAGGAGCTGTGTATGACTTGCGAATCTTTTTATCAACTTAGTGTGGTAGAATTCGTTAACTGTAGGTTAAAGTTGTAAACATCTTTTCATTCAACTTTCATATTCTGAAATGAACTGCAACTTCATATTTTCATTTTAATAATTTAAAACATAGGCTTTCTTCTAACTTTTTTCTTTAAAGAGAGAGAGAAAGACAGGTAGGGATAGGACCAGAGAGGGTGAGGGAGAGAGAGAGAATCTTAAGTCAGTTCAGCATCCAGCGTGGAGCCCGATTCAGGGCCCCATCTCATGATGACCCTGAGATCATGACCTGATCCGAAATCAAGAGTTGAACACGTAACTGACTGAGCCACCCAGGCAGGTCCAAAGCATAGGTTTTCTACATTCAGAACTCGGATTCAGTCTCTCTCATCATTTACCAGCGGTTTCCGAATGCAAAGAAATGAAGGGTCCCTCTGTGGTAGGATTGTCATGAAGAAACAATGAGATTAAGGATACCAAGTTTAATGGACTGCCACTCCACTTAGTAAACCACCAGAAAGCACTAAGAGTCACCATGCTGTCCCCTCTGATAGAGAAAAGGTGTTTTCTGGGTACCCATCCCATTTGACTCTTATGACTATACCTGATTAGGTGAGGGAGAGGGTGGATATCAAATTTGTTTTCAGTTTAAAAATATATTTTCTAGACATATCTTGAAAGAAGTTGCTGTGGCTGATATCGAAGAGATTACTGCCTATGTTCTCCTCTAGGATTCTGATGGATTCCTGGCTCACATTGAGGTCTTTTATCCATTTTGAGTTTATCTTCGTGTACGGTGTAAGGGAATGGTCGAGTTTCACTATTCTAATTCAAGAATGCGTGGTGGGATGAGTGGTGAGATCCAACATAACATGCATAGATTTCTTAAGTGAGAAATTGAGAACTCTCATATAGTTTAATGTGTTTTTGTTTTTGTTTTCTGAAGCTTGTTTTGCTTGTACCATCTTACGTGACTCAAGCCTTTTTTTCCCCTCCTATCATACTTTCTTTAAAAAAATAAATAAATAAAACTCAACAGAACATTACTCTTCAATATATCTGAACTCTAATATAAATTATATCCACTTGGAAATCATTTCATTTGTTTTTAATAAATAAGTAGCAAGAGGATTTGTGTTGTAGAAACAGATACTACTTCCTAAAAATCCTCAGTTAATTTCATCTAAGTTATAATTCTAGGAAAGTTCCTCATGTACTGGGTATAGTCAGAAATTTTTTCCAGAGTTATAAAAATCATGGAAATTTGAAAGGAAGGGAAAAGGTGATTGTGTTCAACATCAGACAGTTTATAATTTGACGTAGGAGACCCATGTCTGCCCACTATTTCATCATGTCAGCAGGCATGGGTCAGCCCTGAGTATCTGGCTCTGTTCTAGGACCAGTGGTCACGTCCTTGCGGCAGAGAATACTCAGTTTCCAGAGGCGTTAGTATTGGTTTTGATCACCAAGATAGTCAGATAGAAAGACTGTGTAGTTATTGAACAACTTACACAAGTACATAAAATTGAACACAGGTCCAGACCCTTAAAGGACTTGAGCTAATCCTCAAAGAAATTGGACCTTCGGACTTTTAAGAAACTCTAGTCTGAAGTTATTGAAGAGTTGGATGTGTTAGGTAAGATCAACTATTGGTCATCTACATTGATTTCTTCAGAGATGGAGGATGGGTGCCATCTTGAATGCCAAATTCAACTGGTTGGGGGTGGTTGCCTATGGGCAGAGTCCTTGTTCAGCAGGGAAAATTTTCTAAAATGGTGCCCTGATAGATTGGTGATGCCCACCATTGACATAGGAGACATTGACATATACCACGCAATTACCTTCTGTGGGGTTTCCTCCAAAGGACACATCGGTAGGCAAGGGACCACATTCAAGTTAAGTGTGGCAGATGCAGTGGATTTTTGGAAACCGTGGGAACAGCTATGTTGCTTCAGCTGTGAGAAGTATAGCAAATGAGCAAAAAAAAAAAAAAAAAAAGGAAGAGGTATTGTGTAGAGAAACACAGGAGCCATTTCAAACCTTCTTTGGGCTCATTGGCTCCAAATTGCCAAGTGACTGTTGGGATTTTGCAGAATCAGAGCAGTCTGAGCTGTTTTAATTGTCTAAAATTTGTGCTGTGGTGGTTGACAGGTTCTCCTTTAAAGATAATAAATGGCTCACAATTACTTTAGTTTAGAAAGTGCTCTTCTGCCCTGGGACACTGTAATAACCAGCCACGGAAAAGAAAAAGCCTGGGGATTTATGAGGTGTCCCAATTTATAGTCATCTGGGAAAAATACAGCAGGACATTGGTATAGCAGGTGTGTTAACCAGAGTTAATCTATCATTCTATCATTGCTACTGTTAGAAACCCTCTCTTTCCCTCTGCTTAAAACTATCACAGGGATTCAGCCATGGCCTTCACAAAAATGCACCAGAAATCTTTTTTTTTTTTTTTTTTTTAAACATGTAACTCAGAAATATAGTCTGGTTGACCTTCGCTTTACTGGACTGAGTGGGAAATTTTCCAGGTATGAGGGATTTAAAAACCCACTAGTGATAAAAAGGTAAATGAGGTATAGTGTCTTCTTTCTGCAGGCTCAAGGTCCTACTGGATGACCAGTAGTAAATACATAATTTCAGTGCACTCTGAGAAGTGCCGTTGTTGAAACAATAGGGTAGAAATACAATAGAAATTATTTGGATGTGCAAAAAAACTGTCATGTGCTTAATAATCACTTTGTTTTCCCTGTCCCCAAATTATATTGTTAGCCCATACCTATAATAGGACTTACTAAAGTCCAACATTATTATTTGTTTACACACCTGCCTCCCCCTAACGGCAGGTTTTCCAAGGTGGGCACTGGGTCTGGTTCTTTGTATTCTCAGCACTTCACCCAGCGATCAACCCATATTCAAAATGAGCAAGTACAGGACTGAATGTGTACTTCTAAAGCTTGTAATACCCAGGAAATGATGATTTACTAGGCCAAACCTAGAAAATCAAAATATATTTACTCTTAAGGTATTCTGTTGATGATTCCGATGAATTTATTTGGAAATTAAAACACATACCACAGTGTTTTAAATTTCTCAGCAGAGAATGGTCCACTCAAAATGTCACACTGTTAGTTGGATGACTAGAAAAGAGGAGAATATTTGCAGAAGGGTAATAAAAAGACCAATCCTTCCTCATATATCTAAGAGAGTAGAGACCCATGGGCACTGCTGAATTTGAAGTCCCACTGCGTGGCTCTCTTCCCTGCCCCATCTGTCTGCTGAGGAGCCTCCGCCAGTCCTTCCATTTTGGTGGCACTGTCCTTTCAGAGCGACTCACTGAAGCGATGATTCTGATCTCTGTGGGGTTCGGCGGCCTTGCCTGATGGCTGAGCTAGTTTGTGGGAGGCAGACCTCGTTTTTCCCACCCTGGATCCCCTGTGGTCTTGCCTGAGCAGTCTGCTTATGAAAAGTTTATTAAATCTCCCTTCCAGTGGGGCAGATTGTCCCATTTCATTTGTCACTATTTAACAGGTTATGCAAAACATGCCGGGAGATCTCAGTGCACAGAGCGTCTGGTTTCACCTCCACGTGAGACAGTAGACATTTCATTTATTTCTTAATAGCAACTAATTTCAGAGTAGTTTGAAGCTAATTTATCAGGGCCCACTGATACTCCTAATCTCCGTCTTCCTTTAGCCTCTTCAGTCACTCCACAAATATTTATGAAACTGATCCTGGGCACAGAGATGTGTAATTAGGTAATCACACCATCCATGGAGGTTGAGACATACCAGGGTCGGTCAACACAAGAGCAGACATAATTACCATTCACTCCTTTCCATCACACCCTACCAAGAATAAGCAAAGAAGAGGCAGTGAGTCGTCCCAGATTTGTTGGTAAACAACCCATAATGTTTGAAGGGATATCTGTGGTCGCCATGTATCCAGGAACAAAGACGATCTGGAATCGCTCATCATTTAGTAGTGTGTATTTTGGTCTTATGATTATGTAACTTAAAAAAGGAAAGTCCTCTGAGGCTCAGTTCTCCAGAGAAATTCCTCCTCTGCTTTTGGAGACCTCCCAGGAGAGTCATTCCACTACTACTCTTACTCACGGCAGCCACAGCTGCAAGAGAACCAAGCCTTAGGAATGACCACGGTTTGGGAGACTTTCCCATTGGGAAGGTCATTCTTTGTAACTTTCAGAAGACTTCCAAAAGATTTTGCTTTCAGCACCCATGCTGGACAAAGCACGGCTGACTTTGGTGACCCAGCATCAAAAAAACAACAGTAGCATAGTTATTTAAAAAATCTTAGCTATAATATAAGCAAATAAATAAATAAATAAATAAATAAAATCTCATTAAAAAAAAAATCTTGGCTATTATCTCCCAACCCTATGGGAAAAGAGTTTCTCAACTTTTGTAAGTAAACCAGCCCCATTGGTTTCTGCCTCTTTCTTCACACGTCGTCACATGTTTTGACTGACTGACTTGACATGTTGTTTATTCAAAGCTGTGGATTAAATGTCACTCACTAATGTGATTTGCTCAGACTTTGCTTGCCTGAGGCCGACTCCATCAGACACTGGTGAAAATAGCTTCCTGTTGTCAACCAGGGTCCTCAATTAGCTGACCAGCCAATCTGCCCTGATGACTGTATTAATTTGGCTCCCTGTTTGCAGTGGAGAAAGGAAGTTTGGTCACACTGCTGTTTGCCTCTTAATTGCGTTCCCTTCAATGGCAGGCTGCAAAGAGAAGGTCGTGATCCCAAACTTTACCTTGGTTTCTCTCTTTTGAGCTGACTTCCTACGGCCGCTGAAGAGAGTGAGAAGTGTGTTGCTTCCATGTCCGTTGCTCTTCAAGAGACCCTGCGCTAATTGATTTTAAGATGAATTGCTGGTTGAAAGGTTTATTTTTTTCCTGGCCACAGAGATGCCTTCAGTCTTCAGTTAGATGCCTTCTGTGAGGAATAGGACAGCTGTCAGTGCCTTGTGTCTCAGTCTTTGGAATGTGAACTCACCTGGTTAACACCTGCCCAGCACGGTGGGGTCAGGCATTATCTAATGAGCTATTTGGGGTATGAACACCAAGGCCCTCAAAGCTGTCAGTTTGGATGATGAGCAGATTCTCAGGAAGCTTGGAGCTGCCTGAGCATCTCTCTGTCTCCTGCCGCCCAATTTCTGTTTTATTAGCAGCTAAAACTGGAGGAAGTTCTCAGGCAAGGGAGCGGTGCTGAGCGGGTAGCTCCCTTTCTAACGGCTCCAGGGCCATCCGCTGTGCTCTCAGGGTACGTTTGAAAAGTCACCTCTCATACTGGCTAATGCTAGTGCTCCCTCAGGTTCTCCAGGCCCATAGAGACACTTCCGGCCTCAGGTTGCCTACTCGGGTTGGCACACAGGCTGCTGCCCTGCGTCGGGGAACATAGATGCTAATTGCTACCCAGGGAACTGTGGGCACATTGGGAAGATGGTGGCCGCCCTTGCTAAGGGGGGTCCCTAAACAGGGCTTGAGCCTGGCAGGCAGATGCCCATACCACAGTGGCTTTGGCCGGAGTAGTCTGTCTTCCCGAGTAAAGGTGGCTTCTCAGAACATGCCCAGAGCCATCATGGTCCCCTGACCCTCTCTCTGACTGTCCCAGGTGAAAACATTCATCCTGCCCACACCATAGCTAGTATCTGAAGACCAAGCCTTGGAGGAACCACTGGCAACAACACGCTGAGCTCTTGGTTCTTCCTCTGTAAGTTGCACTGGGCAGTTCAACGAAGGAAGGCTATCCCTTCTCTCTTTTCCCTGGAAGGCCAGCGGTCATTGATTCTTTCTATCTTATGCCTTCTCATTTAGACCAGTAGCCCTCAAGCCCTCCTGCACATTAGCATCCCAGTGGGGCCTTGTGAAGCTTGCCCAGTGTCCGGAGCTCATTCCAGACAGAATGAATCAGAATCTCTAAGGAGGGGTGAGGCCAGGCCAAGGGATGCTTTCCATTTTACTGTAGACTGAGGGTTGAGAAATATTGATTTTTTTTAAAGCTATTTGTTTCTTTTAATCACTTGATGAGTCCGTCGGTCATAAGTTATATAGATATTTTCTTTTTTTTTTTTAAAGATTTCATTTATTTAATTGACACACACACACACACACACATACAGACACGGAGAGAGGTCAAGCAGGGAGAGTAGCAGGCAGAGGTAGAGGAAGAAGCACATTCCTGCTGAACAGGGAGCTCAAGGTGGGGCTTGATCTCAGGACCCCAGGATCCTGACCTGAGCCGAAGACAGAGGCTTAACTGACTGAGCCACTCAGGCGTCCCTAAATAGGTATTTTCTCAGTAACTACTATGTGATTGGATTGTACAGACTGTGGATGTGTGATAGTCAACAAAGGACACACAGTTTGTGATGTTATGGTACAATCCCGTCATGGGAGACTGGGGGACCAACGCTGACTTTGGGGGGAAGGCAGCAGGTCAGGGAAGGATTATGTTGACTTGAGGAATGAGCAGGTATTAGGAGGCTTTAAGTCACAGGTGGAAGGAAGAGCACAAATGAAGGCACAGGGGTGAAGTTCAAGGCACCTAAAGGCTCTCAGTGTGGCTAGATCATGGGGTGTGTGGGGTGAAGCCAAGGGGGAGGCGTCTCCTGGAGCAGGAGTTGGAAGGCAACCACAGGTGCCCATGTGGGGCACTGGTCTTCATCCACATGCAGTGCTGAACCATCAGAGGTTTCAAGCAGATAAATGATGTGATCAGACTTGCATTTTGGAAACAATCCAGCTTCTTTGAGCAGGCGCTAGAGTTAAAGTCAGAGGCTTATAGGTAAAACAGGACAGGTAAGGATGGGTAAGGGAGGGGCCAGTGAGAATGAGGCAAAGTAGACAAAAGGAACAGCTATTCAAGAAGGCAGTCGACATTACAACGTTCCTTAACGGTATAATCCTCAGAGCAAAATTCCCAACTTCCAGGCCCAATTGGTTCCATTATTTTGATCATTGCTGCATAGTTTTCCATACTCACCAAAGACATCACACAACTCAGAGTTACATTTCGCTTACAAGTGCAGATATATGGCCCCTCAAAGAACAGGCCTCGACCGTCCACAGTCTGCATTCCAGGCCCTCTCTGAAGAGGAGTCAAACCAGCAGAAAGTTTGGGTCTGCAGTGAGCTATTCTTTTTCTCAGCACTCGGGGACATATTCTGGCCTTTGATGGGATACACAGCAAGCCTGCTTGTGCTGGGTTCAGAAATACCACCTCAGAGAAGAAAAATTACAGTGACCTCGCTGCCCACATCATACACAGCACTGGCCTTCAGCTCTGAATTTGGTCATCATCACCCCCTCAGACAGATACCGTGGGAGTTCAGAGCTCAGAGAGCTGTTAGGGACCCCTGAGGAAACAGAGGCAAGCGGGGAGAAGTTAAATGATTTGCTGATTCTTATTATGATCGCCGGCCAAGATCAGGTTGTGTCTATTGTGAAATGCAAAGGAGCTTTTCTGCATTGATTAATGAACAAAATGTTTCAAATTCTTCTGGTATAATGGAGGACACATAATGAAATCTCAAGGGGCTGGGGGTTACCCACCATCTGGGCTGATCCTCTGTGATTTAGAACAGTTTCTGTCCACTTCCATTAAGCCTCACCCCACAGGGCCCCTCACCAGGGGACTGCACTGGCCAAACCCCGGCAGATGTGGCAGAAGGAAAAACAAGGACAGGCCAAAGTATCTTCAAGGCCCTGAAACCATTTGGGGGGGACAGTTGAGAACCCTGTTTTTAAAAGAACAAAAACTTTACAATATCAGAATTCATTCTGTTCAGTGCAACTTCAGTATAATCTTGAACTGCTCTACCCATGTTAGAAACCCGCTGTGTCATCATGAGGCAGTTTGCGTGCGGCAAGGAGGAATTTTTCCTTTGGATAAGCTGTCTTTAGGACTGGAATTCACAGGAAACCTTATACTGATGGGTATCATGTTTGGACTTGTCCTAATCCTGACTGAAGATGATCACCTCCACTTTATAGATATGGAAACAGGTTCAGAGAAACTGAGTGATTCACCTGGCTCAGCGGGTCAGGGAGCCAGACTTTGAAATGAGCACTGCCTAACTCTAAAGCCCAGTGGTTTCCCTTTATACCAGAGTTTGCCAAATTCCTGCCCACCAGCCAAATCTTGCTCACCACCTGTTTTTCTTTTTATTATTATTATTTATTTGACAGACAGATCACAAGGAGGCAGAGCAGCAGACAGAGAGAGAGAGAGGAGGAGGAGGAGGAAGCAGGCTCCCCGCTGAGCAGAGAGCCCGATGTGGAGCTCGATCCCAAGACCCTGGTATCATGACCTGAGCCGAAGGCAGAGGCTTTAACCCACTGAGCCACCCCAGCGTCCCACCTGTTTTTTGTAATCAGGTCTTATTGGAACAGAGCCACACTTGTTCATTTGCTTCTGGTCTGCAGTCACTCTCACAACGCCCGGGCAGAGCTAAGTAGTTGCCACAGACATGATCTGGCCCTTAACAGAAACCTCTGCTCTATGCCCACACCACCCCAGAATAAATACAGGAAAATTAAATGCTACTCCTCGGGACCAGAAAGCATTTTTATTTCTTCCTCTCCCCTTCATTTAATACACTTGACACCGTTTAGCAAAAACTCTCATTCTCATGGACTAACCTAGGCAGCCCTCTCCCCAGCCGTGGCAGAAGTACAAAGGAAAACCATTTTTAGTTTCCAGAAGGTGTCCTAATTTTGAAGACCTTGAGGGGGCTGAGGCAATCAACAGTCTGCATCTAGGTCAGTACGTGTCGCTGTGAACTTCTAGTACTCTTTCAGAGCAAGGCCACTTCTCCCCACATCCCGAGCTCAGAGAGTGGCCCTTCAGAGTGACCCCTGGCCTCCGGGAAGTTATCCTGTCTGTAGATGAGCGCCTAGACCCCTCTCCAGGCAGAATCCTTCCCATTTTTTGGCCCTTATGAGTCTTCAGTCATTTTGTCTTGTGTAAGGAACATTCTTAGGAAGAAAAATGGTCCAGTGCTAAAGCCCAGCAATGAAAATTCTCCCACACGACTCATTTTTAAGCTAGACCGTGTTGACATCTGTCTTCTCCATGACAACCTTTTCTCTTCATTATGGAGATAAATCCATTTAATGGATTGCCACTGATAGGATAGATTGTACATTTTTGTAAGTGCTGACCGCTGCCACCCCCGTTTAGTGGCAATGCCCAGTAGCCATTTCTCCAGAAAACTTTCACTCAGCCACAGACTCAGCCTGGGAAAGGAAGCCCAAAATGACCTCTCAAACCCTAAGACAGCATTTCAAAGCCACAGACTTTAATTTTTAGGCTTTGTAAAAGTGCGCTTTGAAAACCACGTTAACAGTCTTCTAATTCTGTTAAGGATGTATTCGTTTAATTCTACAGATGAGAGGTGGGAGCCTAAGAATCTTTGGCGTTGAGCGTATCTATCATTATTACAGTCTGGAGGGTACTGTGTTAAGTACTAGGGACCACAATACAAATAAGAAACAGTACCGGTGCTCAAAGCATTTACAATCTGGATGGGGAAAGGTACACCAGTAATTGGCTTAACTGCTTTACTGTGCTATGACAAGAATCACTACAGATACCACACTGAAGGCAGAGAAGTGGTGCTGGATGTTTGCCGAGACCAGTGCTTCTCACGTTTGCGTGAGTGCTGGAATCACCCGGAGGGGCTGTTGAAACACTGATCGTAGGTTTCTGATTCAGTAGGTCTCAGGTGAATCTGAAAGTTGCATTTCTAGCAAGTTCTCCCGTGATACAAATGTGGTCTGGGAACACTGTCGAGGATATTTTTTTTATCGGATTAACCTCAGACATAAGTCATTTCATTCTCAGACGGCAAGGGAACATGACATCACAGTTGTTGTGTTTCTAGTATGTTCCATTCAGTGTATCGGTACTTTACAAGTAATAAACTTGTTTGTATTTCACAACAATTCTATGAACTCTGAACTATTACTTCTTCTTTATAGTGACCAAACTAAGGCTTGGGAACAGAGACTCATGTTTGCTACATATACACAGGATACCATAAAGGGTGTAAGGATTTATCTAATGAGCAAGACCTTGATGAATTCTAAATGATTAGTCCTTCTGCTTTACAGATGCTAAAACTGAGTCTTGGGGGGACTGAATATCTTGAAGAAGGTCACAGCCTACCTCTACACTTGTGTTGGGCCCCAAAGGCTGAGCCGCCATCCTCCAGCCAATAGCATCCACTGGCCGAAAGCTGCTAACATGGGCTCTAAAAGCTTATTTTGTCAAATGCCTGAGTCAAGCACTCTCTCCCTCCAGCCTTTGTTCTTGCTGTTTCTGGTCCCTCCGCCTGGACTCCCTTCACTTCTTCACCTCAGTAACTCCTAGCCGTCCTCCAGGTCCCAGCACTTTGGTCTCGGCCTTGCAGACTTCTCTGACATCCCTCCTTACCCCAGTTGAGCCAGGGTAATGACTCCTTTGTAATGTCTTCCTTTTCCCAGACCCCTCTGTGAGCACAACCTCTCCAGTTTTTGTATGTGTCCCAACATAGTGTACTATACCAGATTCCATCACACACTCCAAAATCCCCTGGTGAGTGACTTATCACTGATTGCAAAAAAATTAAAAAAAAAATCCAATTTTTTTCATCTTAACCAGCTGAACCACCCACTCTCTGGCCCAGCCTGACTTTCAGCCTTACCTCGAAGCACCACCTCGGTTTTTCAACTAAATGAAACCACCATACACTCCTCCCCACCTAGGGCTGGGCTCTCCTCTCCCCGAGCCTTGGTTCATGCTGTTTCTTCCAAGAATGGCTCCTTCTCTACCTCTCATTGTGTCCACATCTGGCCTCTCCTCAAGGCCCAGCCAAAGTCTGGGGCTGTGCCATGAGCCTGTCAGCACTTGAGCGAAGCTAAGTATTTAGGGAATAAATGTCTCGACCTCGCTCTGCTGTGACATCATTCCCCCCACCCCCTTGGAGGAGGCAAGTATGTAATGTCTTATCCACATTCCCAGACTAGGATGCAAGGCTTCAAATATCTCACTTACAGTGCCTTGCACATTGTAGGTGCTTGAAAAACAGTTGATGAGAACAGATGAATAATGCTGCATGAAGACTGTGGGTATGAAGGCGGGATCAGATTAGTGATTAGATTAGAAGCACCTGGACGCTCAGGAGATCTTAGAATAAAACACAGGAGCCCATCTCAGTGAGCAACAGGGAAACCAGGAGCACATTTAGACTACCGGCCTGCTTGATTCTTGTCAGGGGTGCCCAGAACTTACACCTTTAACCCAGTCTTCCAAGAATCTGAAAGGTTTTCTCCATTTGAGGTACATGTGTATTTTGGGACTCCCACTTCTTTTGTAACATGTGACATTGTTACAGAGAGCATGTGCTAGAAAAATTCCAGAAACACACCACAGGCACATTTTTTACCTTGATGAAATAATCAGTCAATACCAGTAAGTGAATGTGGGTTCTGAGAGCATGTTTTGTCTGATGTCCATGACAGAACATATTCATATTCTGTAAATAAGAAGTTTTAAGTCCATTGATTTGTTGATGCCTCTGCAACACCATCTATGGGCTTAAACTATGAGAAAAGGTCTGATATTTTCCAAAGAAGACAGAGTAAGCATGGTAGTTGTGAGTGTCTTGATTTAAATCATGCACATAGAGCATTAATAGAGACTTTACACTATTAATGTTAGCCTTTTTAAAAGCTACTTTGCTAAGAAATAGAGAAATATTTGATTTATAACTTTTTTGTCTCTGCAAAAAAAAAAATCAGTGACTTTTTTTTCACTGGGCTCATTTTCCTTGGCAAAGGAGTTACCATAGAACTTCTCGGGGCCCCAGCAAAATTGTGAAGTAAATCAGGCAAAGCCAGTCTTTCCCTCCACCAACCTCCATTCTGAACTGTATCTCAACCACTTGCATCCTTTACCCTGGGGCCAAGTGCCCCTTTGGCCTCTTCTTTTTTATCCTATCAACTTACTCTTATGAAATGGTCTATATTCACTTCTAAACTGAAGCATAAGCGGTTGTTGGAAATTTAAAAGATTGTCCCACTTATGGATTCTTACATCTAGCAAAAGATGAAAGTCTTAAGCTAGAAGAATTGAAACCTTTAACAGTGGATTTTAAGCATAAAATATAAGTAGGAGCTGAAGAATTTCCCATATCACCATAAGGGATTTTCATCATTTCCATGCAAAGGTGCAACCATGAGCATTAAATGAAGATGCTGTTTAAAGTTTTTTCTTGTTGAAGTCACTTCATTGTTTCTATCCAGCTTCCTTTTCTTACTTTTCCCCAACCTGGGCAACCTCCACCCCATAAGCTGATACTCCTCTTTGACTTCGTTGTATGTATTCGTTGAGATCTTAAGTTGCAAGTGACAGGAATTCGATTCAATTGGGGAAATAAAGGTTCATGTAACAAACCACCAAACGTCAAGATTGAATTGACATTATGGTTGAGTATAATTTAACTATTATTAACTCTCTCACTCTCTCTTTCTCTCTCTCTCTCTCTCTCTCTCTCACACACACACACACACACACACACACACACACACACACGTCTTTCTTCTATCTAATTTGAATGGAACCAGCCTCATCATCTTCCACTCTCCCACATGTTATGAGACAGTATTATGGTTGTCAATTTTAGGGGAAAGAGCATGCTTCAGCTCTGCTTCAAGTCAAGTCAGAAGTCTGGAGAAGGATGCTTATTGGTCAGCTCAGGTCACATGCCCACTTACTAGTGTAATCATTGTGTCCAATCCTCTGTGTTCTGGTAACTATCATCCCTGTGACAGCCACTTAAGAAACACTTAAGTGTTTCTCCCCTTAAAGTGGGAGCATCCCCTGGCCCTCTTTCCTTATCTATTAAATGAGGAAATTGGAGAGCTCTGAAACTTTCCCAGCTGTAACCTGATTCTATTTTGAAATTGCTTCTTCATTTTCAGTATTCTAATTGCTCTCTTGGTCTTTCTTACATGTCCTACCTCCCACAAGAAGGTCAAATAGCACTGGGAGATGATAATTATCTCCTTGACCCAACTCTGAGTTTCTCTAAATGGGGAGGGGGTAGCTCCTGTGCTGCCTCCTCATGAAACAGCCAAGTGTTATATAGTTCAGCCTTGACCAAATTTAACCACCATTTATACCCCATGATATAAGATGGTCACAATTTCAAAATTTGTCAAGCATCCCAAATTTAGCATTTTACTTATGTGAGAAAAGGAAGCAGATCATGTGGAAGGTCAACTGGAAATTTTCCCTGATGCCATTATGCTGGGGGCAGGAAACGATGCTTATGTAACTGGTCCCAATTCAGAGGCAGCCCAGGCTCAACGGGGTTAATGAGGGCTCGTGTGCAGGTTATTCATCTCTTCCCACAGCACTGAATACTCATTCTCCTTGCAAAACCCTTACGATTTCTTCTCTGAAATGCCTCCCCACCTGCCACGAAAGGCCACCAGTCCGTCTTCTCTATCACATCCACTCTTCTGTTGTCATGATCATTGCTTATGTCCCATGTCTGGCTCTCTTATTAGACCACCAGTTTACAGAAGGCAAGGGCCATACCTTATTCACCCTTGAATTCCCAGTGCTTCACCCAGTATAGACACATTGTAAGCACTCAGTGATGTTTGTTGTATTGACTTCACAGCTAATGCTCCTCAAGCAACTTTTTATTAATTGCTTCTATGAGTACTATCTGGTTTATGGCAAGCTGGTAGCCAATGCAGTTAGACTGAAGGACCCAGGTCTTTGAAACTCCCATGAATCAGAGGACAAGAGGACAGTTGCCTTTCTGTCTTCACATAGTAACCACCCCTGCACAGAGCAAGCAGGGCACACACATCCTTGGTTAAAGTAGATCTATCATGGGGGGTACTCAGTGTCATAGAACTCAGCTAGAGATGTGTGACCTTGGGTCAGTCCTCAATCTTAAATCTCAGCCTCTTTATCTCTAAAAGTGACCCCAAGTGACATGGGGTCATGATTGACCATGGCATCACAGTAGCATGATTGACCATGGAGCCATGCTCGAATCCCAGCGCATTCACCTACCAACCAGCCATAACATCCTGAACTAGTTACTTGACATTTCAAGGCCTCTGTTTCTTCATATGTAAAAAGAATGATAACCACATCTAACTCCTAGATTTGAGTGGATTAAGAGAGGGAACAGACATAAAACTTCCACCATAGTATCAGGCCCACTGTACATATCTCTCTCAGTGGTAACAATTATTATTCTCCTCTGCAGTGGAAGATTAAAAAAAAAAAGGCAGGAAGATTACTACATGTCCCTTGGATGCCTCTGTGTGTTTTCTGATCTTTTCCTGCTTTATAAATTCTGATGAAGATGAATCCACATTAATAGAGGCAATGTTAATTGCCTCCTTGTGGGGTGGACCTGTCCTTAGGCAGCACATTACCATATTCTTTTTTTCTTGAAGCTTCCAATGGGATATGTCTGTTCTATTTAAAAGGCCTCCTTTTTAGTGCCTGGCCCAAGAAGGCAACAGCACGTGCACAGTTTCTGATCCCTCATGTATGTGAACACTCAGGCCTTCACTACACGGGGAGAGCGTTCTCGGGGTGTGAGTGTGGATATCATTTCACGTTTGTTTGAGCCAGTAACAACCAGACCTCCATAGTTAATTGTGTCTCAGTCATCTTCTTCGGGAAAAAATGGCGGTGACGCAGACTCCTAGCTGTTGCTTGGACTTCTTTCACTTTTGAAGTTTGCATTATTCGTAGCGTCAGTTTTGGCAGTAGTCCCATAATATGTTGAGCCAATGGAGCACTCCCCTAGCCAGGCCTGCCCCCCCAACCCCAGTTCCGAGTTCATCAGTCCATCTCCTTCCTTGTGGTTCTAGGAGCACAAGAGAGAGTGAAGGTGTACATTGTGGTTGTTTACTCTTTGGAAAAGCACTCTCAAGGCTTGGGCAGAGAGCGCAGGGGAAGGGATTCGGGGGTAAGGAACAGAGAGGCAGGGAGCCGTTCACTCTAGATCTTTCCAAATGGGCAAGGGCAACCCCCCAGGAAAGTTATGGTCTTCCTTTCATCTACAGGTAATGCAGGTGGTGAAGGAGCAGGTTATGAGAGCTCTTACAACCAAGCCTAGCTCCCTGGACCAGTTCAAGTGCAAACTGCAGAACCTGAGCTACACTGAGATCCTGAAAATCCGCCAGTCTGAGAGGATGAACCAGGAAGATTTCCAGTCTCGCCCGATTTTGTAAGTAACCCCTGAGCTCTATCTCCTCAGAGGCTCTGACCCACCATCTCTGGTCTGAAGACCGATCATACACAGTGCAGTGGGCTGTGTTGTGAGCTCATTTACAGAAGGCCAACAAAAGACACTTCGGAAGACCTCAGTTCAGTTCATGAAGTCTCAGCAGCTCCCTGAGGAAGTCGGCATAGAGGCAGCTGAGGGGACGGCGGGGACAGGTCCCAGCAGCAGGACCTAAGCCAGGAAGTGGCCTGGTTTTGGAGGAGTCCCCTGGGAACTTGTAGCTGAAAAGTGGGGGGGCCTTTCCTAACACTTGGGATCAATTTTTGCCCAGAAAGGTATTTCTTGGTGCCTGCCTTTGAGTGGCCAGAGCAAGGCCCGCTGGTCATTCAGACACATTCAAGTAGTGAGTGGAAGGAAGAGAGATGGAAGAGAGAGATTCACTTGTCCCTGCCCCATCTATAGGCTTTGCCTCACCCCAGAGCACCTTGCATCGCCCCCATCACTATCAGCCTGCAGGCCCGAGGTTGAGAGCACCAGGTCCCCTTATAGGACTTTGCAGGAGGTGTCACTTGCGACAGTCATCATTTCACGTGTCTCCATCTTTAGGATGTTCTGAACCTCCAACACGAAGACTATGGTTTGCTCCGTCTTTTCTTAGAACTGTCCTATTTATCTTCCCTTGTCCTTTTCTAAGGGCTAGGTCAGTTCTGGTACCCTTATCATTGATAGGGAAGGAAACAGGCGCAGAGGTGAAGGTAAGGAGCGTGTGTGACAGGCATTCTCGTTCCTCCCACAGAAGACTGCACATGGCTGTGAACTTTCGTACAAAGCCAACGTACAACACAGGTGTCTTCATGACACAAACCCCTCTCTCTCTTTTTCAGATTCTTTTCTTTCTGCCCCTCCTTCTGTCCTTTACTCTTGTATGCCGACATTTCAAATGGTTGGCAATTTGCAAAGCAGCCCCTCCTGCTGTTTCATGCCCTCCCATGCGTGCGAAGGAGGTAGGTCTTATTCCCATTCAAGGAGCAGGAAAAGTCCAGAGAGGGGAGGCTCCGGGACGTGAACTCCAGCCCACGGATCCCTCAGCTCACACTTTGTCCAGCCCAGCAGAGCTCCTCTGTGAAGTGCAAGAGTAAGCTGAAGTTTAAAGAAGTTCACAGGTCTGCAGCTCCCTGCTGCATGCCTGCTCCCGGGCCCCGGCAAGCACCGTCAGTGGCAGCGGAGTGCAAGCGCAGACTTGAGTGGGGTGAAGCTGGGCAGCCGGGGGCAGACAGGCTCCCTGGGCGTCCTTGGCTCCCACCGTGGTGAGACCTCAATCGGACTTGCACTGATGGCCAGCCAGCTCTACAGCAGGCACTGCCGGGCCTTGGTCCTCAGCCAGGAGGTACAGCTAGGAATACCTAACAGAAAGCCCTTCCGATAGATGCTTGACTCCTCAGAGACGCAGTTCTTTCCTGCAGAGAGGAACGGCGGTGCCTCGTCCCATCGCGGGGCGTATAGCCCCAAGACGCTGGCTTTCCAGAGGCTTGTTTCAGCAGATGGGCAAACACACGGAGGCTTCATTATGCTTTTGACAGCAGTCCTTAAAACCTAAAGGGACACTTGAGGAACCACTTCAGTCAAGGCTGATGGATCCCACATTAATGTTTGACCATGACTTTATTCTAAGTAAGAATGTTCACTGCACGTGAAGTGTGACCACTCTGCTTCTGTTTTGGCTTCGTATCTTTTTTTCCTAAGGCTCTTCCCATGACGTTCCGACGTTCTCCCTTGATTATAAGAAGCTCTTACGTTTGCACTTATGACGGGAAGAGAAGCAGTGCAAATATAAAGGAGAGCTTCTCTAGGTCCCTGCGTTGTCACTCGGCCACGGGCCCGAAAAGCAGCCCGGCTCACTGGAGGCCTTGCCGTAGTTGCAATGAAAGCTTGTCGGAAACTATAGCATTTAAAGGGGAGGCCGTGAGCCAACCTGATCATTATCCCAGCCTCCGAAACGGGCAGGTGGGAGCCAGCCTCCAGCAGCTTGTCCAGTGATGTTTTGTCTGTTAGAGTGATCTGCTAGAGATGAACTCTTGGTGGGATTGGATGAAGCCTAAAGGCTGCCTACACAGCTCACAGGACAAAGCCACATCAGCAGAGAGACCGGGACAGCCCACGTGTGACGGTTTGCATTCGTTCACTCATTATTTAACAAATACCTCTGGAGCGACTCCTGCCTCCGAGGCCCTGTGCTGCAGACAGACAGACAGACAGACAGCCAGAGACACTTGACTGCCCCGCCCCCCAACTGTTCCAGGTTGTAAAATTGGGGGAGGAGAGTTAGCCCAGACTGGGCTAGGGTGGAGGAGACACAGGTGGGGGTTGTCATGAGAGCACATGGGACACACTTCTTTCCCAGGCTTGGGAGTTAGTATATTCGAGATTAAGGTCACCCTGTTAAATATCTAGTTCAAGTTAGCAGACTGGGACAATGACTTGGCTGGGGCTTGACTGCTAGTGCGGAGCCTTGTTGGCCATGCCCTCACCTGCCTCTTGACCCCCGAAGCGCTCTCTCCACGGCCTGGCTCCCTCTGTGTCTGCCGCACACAGCTCAGTGGCCAACTTAAGTGCCCCCAGAGATCCTTTGAGACACATGGTTCGTTACTATAAACCGTTTATGTTTCCTGAGGAGAAAAATGCACACTCTGTGTGAGCAAATATTTGGGGAGACCATTCAGTGGGTTGAAGAAGCTGTGTTGTATTTCTTAGCTCTTGACTGAGTATTTCCGAGAGGAGATATTTGTTACTTGCCCCTTAGTGTGACTTTGCAGGGGAGATAAGTCCCGCCACACAATTAATCTGAGTTAATGGATATAAGAAGCTTGAATAGTCCAAAAACAGGTCATTTAACACTACACTGTGGAGGGAAAGGAGAGATGCAAGGGTAAACACCAAGGAAGCATAATAGCGAAAGATAGAAAATCCACACCCAGGGAGCTAGCTACTAACCCATCTGGGATCCGACTCCAAGGCCACTACTTGGAAATGCGGCTCTTTAGACAAGTCACATAACCCATTCGAAGCCTGTTTTTCTAAGGTCTAAGAAAGAAGGTGATTAAAGTGTCCACATCATTGTGCAGTTAGGAAGATTCAGTGATGTAATGCCTGAAAAGCACTTAGCATATATGCTGGCACATAATATCCACTCAGAGAAATGGTCCCTCTTATCATTAGCTGATAACCGGAATGGGACATGTTGTCACACTGTTGAAGTGTCAATGGTAAAACTCACCCTATAAATGTATTTTTATATGCCTCGCCTTATCTCAGAAGGTACAGTAGAAGTATAGTGAGAAAGAAAAAGTGAAAACGGGGCCAGAAATCAGGCTAATGCCTACCCTGCTTATCCGCCTCCTCACTAAAGATTGGCCCAAGCTTTGCATAGGGCCTTCTCTTAGCAAGTGCCAGCAGGATGATCTGGTCAGTTACAGTTTTCATTATTCAGTGCACTTGACCAATACTTATCAAATGCCTTCCACGTATACCAGGTACTGTTTTGTGTGTTGGTGATGCAGCAGTGAAGAGGACAGACACAATTCTCACCCTACAGTGATTTCATTTTAGTGGGAGACACAGACAATAAACATAGTAAATAAGATTATAGCATGTTAAAAGATATAATGACAATGGAAATATAAAGCAGGATAAAGGAGATAGACAGCTGGCAGTCCTAAGTAATGTGGTCAGAGTAGATCCCTCTAGTTGGGATGGTAACATTTGAGTTAAGATGTTTAAGGGACTAAGGGAGCAGGCTATTTGTATATTTAAGAGAAGAGTATTCCAGCAGAGAGAAACACCAGTGCAAAGACCCTGAGGTAGGAGTAGGTCTGGGTGCTCAATGTGGTGAGAGAAGACTAAGCAAGGAGGAGAGCAATAGGAAGGTCCAGAAAAGTGGCTTGGAGTCGATAATGGAGGGCCTTGATGCGGAGCCAATGGAGGGTTTTGAGCAGAGTATTGATGTGCTCTGACTTAGGTTTCTAAATGATCCCTCTTGCTACTGTACTGGGAATATTCTCCAGGGAGGCAAGTTTGGAAGCAGAGAGATCAGTAAGGAAGTTATTTCAATAACTCAGTCGAGATGATTTGAAGTGATTGAAGTCCCTACTATAGATGGATTTTGAAAATAAGAAACAATGGTATTTCCTGATTGATTAGATAAGAGAAAGAGAGGAGTCAAGGAGGAGTTCACGATACTGTTGGAGCTGAACAACCAAGGGTGAGAAGGAGGAGAGCAGGTTGGGACAGGGGTCAGGAGTTCAGCTTTGGACCTGTCAAGTTTGAGGTGTCTGTGAGACACCCACATCTGGCACGTCTCACAGTTGGTTTGATGAATTTGGAGTTCAACTGAAAGGTCCAGATTAGAAATATAAATTGGGGAAGCTGTCAGCATAAAGTTGATATTCAATATCATGAGTCTATAATATACAGAACAGAAGAAATACAAGGACTGAATTTGGAGGCTCTCCAGTGTCAAGACTGATCAATTTCCATGAAACAACACTGCCTCTCAGCCCCCCAAGTCTTCACAGAACCTCTAGATCAGAGGCGGCAAAGTATAGGTAGCTCTTGGGGCAAATCCAGCTCACTGCCTGTTTCTGTAATTGGACTTTTATTGGAACACAGCCACACTCGTGTGTTTACGTATGTCGACTGCTTTCACTCTACTATGGCAGATCTCAGTACTTGCCAAAGACAGCTATGGCCCCCAGAACCCGAAATAGTTACTGTCTGGCCTTTACAGGAAATGTGTGCCGAAGTCTGTTCTTGGCAGACACCGAGTAACCGCTTGGGGGGGCAGACCGTGGGTCCAGGGAGGCAGCTCACCAGTCTAGTGGTGCCTTCTGTCTTCTGTGTGTGGCACTGGCCTCGCTGGCCTTGGACCTGGGATTGTCTTCCAGAAACAAGGCTGGACCTGGAATTGCTCTTCACACACTCATTTACCCTACCTTCGTTAATCTTCCTTCTTTTATATATTTACAAGGCCTTTAGACAGAATTAGAAGAGTATCTGTCAAAACAAAGGCAGTGAACCTGTGACCTTGGCCTCATTGACCCCAAGCTGAGAATCTCTTTTCCCAGCTGCAGCCCATGGTGCATGATGCTGAGGTCCAACCTCAACCACAGACATACCATGTAGGTGTTACATATGTTTTCCTACAATGAGTGAATTTTCTAGCAAGTGGGTCCATTTGCATGGAAAGAAGAGGAAATCACTTAGAAGAAAGAAAGGTTGTCCTCTTTTTCTCATTGCCCGATCATGTTTTGGAGGCCTTCGGGGTTCACAACAAGGAACTCCTACAGCAGCAGATTCACTCACTCTGGTAGTATGTCCCCAGGAGATGTTTCCATAATGGAGTGTGCCATGATGGGCACATCTGGGTCTTACACTAAGATGTCATAAATCATTGACTAAAATGACTAGGAAATACTTTCAATTATTTCCTCCTTTTGGTCCTCTTCCCTGCATCTTTATCTCCATTTTCATAATTCACCTCTAGCCTACTAAAACGATTATTTATAGATACATCACAACCTAAGACTCAGTGAAATTCCCAAACCCTTTCTCCAGTGATTTCTCTATTCCTTAGTGCCATCTAATTCTCTTTGCCCCATGGCCCGGGCTTGGAAGTCAGAAGCAGTGATTTATGGTCACGTGTGCCTGCCCTGGCATCTCCCCCACCTTCTTCTCCTATTCAGAGCAGGGTTCATCAAAGCTGTACTATATTAAGTCCATTGTGCCAAAGCTGAACACTGATAATAAATAGTTTTAGTGATCTGGAAGCCCGAGATGAGACCCTGGAGGTCTGCACAGAAGAGCTGTACAAATGTACCAAGCTGCATTATTAGGGCTCAGTCTCCATATTGTGCTTTTTAAGTGTTCAGTTGCAACAGTAGCAAATGACAGGAGGTTTGAAAACTTTCAGGTTTAAAATATGTCTTAGCAGAGTACTAGCACACCCCGTTAGATAACCGGATCCTTTGATGCGACTTTTTAATTCTCTTTATCTCACATGTAAATAGAAGCAGTTTATATGCAGAAGATCAGGTTCTACGCATAACCCCTATGAGCTGCTTCCCCACCTGTAAAATAGAAATAGCAATACCCATTTATTAATGACACAAATATGTCTTCCCAAAACTTGGGGGTTTTGACGGCGAGCAGGAAGGGGATGTTAACTGAGCTCAAATCAAATAGTACCTCTACCCGACAAAGCAAGCACTTCCCCAGCGTGAGTGCCTTCCCCACCCAGGAGCTGACCACCCTGTGAAGACCAGCTGTCTGCAGTGCAGAGCAGGTCCAGAGTTGACGTGGAAGCTGACAGACATGCAAGACTTGACTACAGTGAAGTGTGGGTATATGGAGAGTTGGCCTGAGGGAGAGAGAGAATACTAGCCAAGCAAATTCAGTAATAACCTTGCATTCCTGCCCAGGGCTTACAGAGCTCTTGCACTCACACCGTCTCCTCTGGGAGTCACAGCAGTTTCCCAGAAAAGATTCTTATTCCCAAGTACAGATGGGGAAACTTGGACTTAGATGAGCTACATGAAATGCATGTCATGGGCAGAGTCTAGATTGAAACCCTAGATTTCCAAGTTCTAGATCTATGCTTTCATCAATAACACTACTGAGGGTTCTCCCTGTCCAGCATCACCTAGAACAACTCTAGCTTTCCTAGACCCAAAGGCTAGGGCACTACATAAAATTTCACATGATAACAACAACTGTGCTCTTGGCCTGCGTGGCTCAGTGGGTTAAGCATCTGACTCTTGACTGCACCTCAGGTCATGATCTCAGGGTCATGAGATGGAGACCCGCTTTGGGCTTGTGCCCAGCCAGGAGCTGGCTTGTCCCTCTCCCTGCTCCTCTCCCTGCTTGCTCTCTCTCTCTCTCTCTATCAAATAAATAAATAAATAAAATCTTCTTAGAAAAAAAGAGACTCAAAAAACATTGTGCTCTATCCTGATATCTTTAAGGCATAATGCATCTAACACAAAATTATATTGTATTAGCCTGACTCAGGATGCAAATAATCCCTAATCTATTCCATCATCATCCCAGTCTCAGTGGGCTAAAATCAGGGATGGTGTGTTGTTCCCATTTGTAAGTGATACAGTGGAAACCAAAATGTGGTCCTGTGGTTTGCTGTGGAATTAGTAATTATGCGGCGGTCTAATAGTGCTCTTTGGTCAGATCACAAATGGATTCTGGGAGTTTATCTGCTGTAGGGGGGAAGTGTGACCAAAGATTTATTGTCTTAGCAAAGCCAAGTGCATTTCTGCGTGGGTTCATATCTGTGGCTTTGTGAAACAAGGGCAGAAATTTCTTGGGAGACTTCGGTGTGGAAAAACGTCACTGAAGCAGCTGGTGCTTTGGTGAATGTTCTGTAAATGTCAGAGAATCTATAGTGTTGTTTTAACAGATAACCCCATCCACTAACGCTTGATAAATAATTCTCTAAAACACCACTTTGGGAGGTATCGGGATGGTTGGGGAAAGACGCGGCTTGCACTTCTCTGCCCCAACTGTCCACGAGGCTCTTTTAGCCAGGTGCTGTTCTCAAGGCATGCTGTGTAATGCGTGTTTGTCCTTCCCAGGGAACTAAAGGAGAAGATTCAACCAGAGATCTTGGAGCTGATCAAACAGCAACGCCTGAACCGCCTCGTGGAAGGGACCTGTTTCAGGAAACTCAACTGCCGGCGGAGGCAAGGTAGTGTGTCTGGGACCACTCTTCCCCCGACTAGGGGAACCAGTGGTGCGCTCCCTGGGGAATCACAGGCCATGGGTGCTGGTTTAAGGGTAGGCCTTGTAGCACTGGACTCAGAATGGGAATAAGTAAGTTCTGACTCCCGGTAAGTTCTGACTGCCCATGAGTACCCAGGGAAAATCAAAGAATTACCAGAAGACCTATGGAACTGAAAAGCCACCTGAGCTGTTCAGTGCCACAAATCTGCTGGTGGGTGTTCAACAACAGCCAACATGTATCAAGAGCTTACCGTGTACTAGACTCTCATTTTACTTATTTTAATGCATTTCCTCCTCCTGGTAACCCTGTGATTGTACCCACTTCACAGATAAGGAAACTGACACCCTGAGGAGTTAAGTAAGTTGCCCAAGTAAGTTGTGGAAGAGCAAGGATTCATACTCCGGCAACTCTATGGCCCTGACTTTCATTTTATTTTTACTTTATTTAAAATTTTTTTCTACGGTCCTTACTTCTACAGTTGGATTTGATCTTGGAACGTCCAGCATGGATGGTCCTAATGCTCAAATCCCCATACTGATTCCCTTCTAGGTGAAAATTACTTTTTCTGGAGATATAAATAACATTGAACCCAGGTGGGATAGAATCGGTTTTCATAATCTTGCAAGAAGAACTTCTGAATTGTCTCAGGGAATTTTAGTCCCACAGTATCATGTCAAAATGGGAGCCGATAGACTAGTTCCAGTAGGCAGGAGACACACCCAGCTGTTTCTCAGTCAGGGAAGTAAAGTCCTTCGATTGCTTTCTTCTGTTGACAGGCTGCTTGCAAAGTCTCAGGATTCATACTGTCCTATAAACAAACAGAAAATAAAACCAAAAAATAGGGTCTGAGGAGAGGTGACGAGATTGAGGGATGACCAGGATCAAGCGTAAGCGGTAGCAAGTCTACCAAGAAAAACATATGGCCTAGGAGAAACTCCAGCAGATATTTTTGAAAACCAGTGGACGCTGTCCTCAGACGCAGAGCTCAGCCACTAATGACAAACATAGTTTCGTATTTATGCCGAGCCCATCCCCCTGGCCATTTACTTTAATAGCTTTGTGCTGAATGTTGAGTAAATTCAAATGATTTCAAGTATTACGGTTAAAAATCATATTAAGGAACTTCCAAAGGCAGAACTTCCTTGAGAAATGAAAAGTGTAGGTTGTTCCCAGAGGATGGCAATCTATGGCACTGAACTTCAAAAGGGGCCTCAGGGGAGAGGACAATGGGCAGAATAATAATAATAAGAGCTGAGTTCCAGCTGCGACTGAGAAAGGCTTGTGCTGGGAGAGCAGTGGAAAGAGGAGTCTCTTCCTTTTTCACCTTGTTCCTTGCATGGGACATCGTGATCAGGGCGAATGCTTTTCCAGAAGATAGTATGGCATGGTGGTAAGGACAAGAGCCCTGGGGCCACATGAAATAGGTACACTCCTGCCTCTCCCCCTGACCAGTTGTGTGACTGTGGGCAGTCTCCCCATCAGAAATAGGATAACAATACCTGTGACCTAAAGTCAGTGTAAGGAGGGAAACTGATCACAAACGTAGCTCTCAGAAAGCCCCAACAAAGTGTAGTGGCTACTCTTCTAAGAAATTGTGTAGGAAAAGAGCAATGAGCTACGAGTGAATGGACTTGGCTCTAGGCTTCACAACTTTAAGTGACCAACTGAATGCCTTTAGGCAGGCACATGACCTCTCAGGGTTATAATTTCCCATCTAATAAGTGAGAGAATTGGACTAGATGATCTCTTAGCTCAGTTAGCCAGATAGTCGATTCTATGCTTGATCTCTTCATCACCTTTGGAAAAATCAATAGTCAGGACATACTGCTCCCGTAAGATGATTTATCAAGATTTTATTTACTTGGCATTGGGCAAAGGACATGGAAGTGGGAAGAGGAGGGGGGAGATGGCACATGGATACCTACCATCCAACATCTCCACTGATGTCCAGCTAGAATCCTCCAGAACGTAATTCGAAGAACTCAACTTAACATTCCAGTCTATTTTACCACAAGTCTCCCCTTTCTTTCTAGTCTGACATGGATAAGATTCTACTAGAATAATTCTGTTTCCAGATATAATAGTGACAGTCTTTTGGCTAAAGAAGTATTAGCCCATAATTTGCAAATTTTTCCCATTTTTTAAAAAGGAATTACCTAATGAAAAAAAACTATTAGCACCTAGATTATAAATGTATTAGTTAAGCTCCCTAGGGAGCCTGGCCATCTGTGTTTAATACAAAATCATCCTTCAAGTGCAGAAAGGAAAGCCTTTTGGTGTTGTGCAAGTGGTTTAAAAATCTGGTGACTAGATCTGTGTGCATAAAAGTAGGGATTCAAAGCCAACTGTGATGAAATTGGTTTCCTATCACCCCATTGAAACATTCCACTTAGATTTACACAGATTAATGAGGACATGATGTAAAATCATTTTTTAGAAAAGATTTTATTTATTTATTTGAGAGAGACAGTGAATGAGAGCATGAGCAGGGGAAAGGGCAGAGGGAGAAGCAGGCTCCCCCGCTGAGCAGGGAGCCCGACACAGGGTTCCATCCCAGGACCCTGAGATCATGACCTGAGCCGAAGGCAGACACTGAACTGACTGAGCCGCACAGATGCCCTCGTAAAATCATTTTAATCCCTTCAAAAGAGGTGCACTTCCACAGGAGCTCTCAGAAGGGAACAGTCACGCGCCCTCCCAGGGTAGAGAGCAAGTACACTGTGAAGGAATGGCGGCCACCCTCCGTTTAAACTTGTTCAACAGTGAGTCATGTACAGAAGAGCCGATTTAAGTATTAGCTGTATGGGGGATGAACGGAAAGAGATTTCCATGCCCCAGAACCAGAAAACGGGGAGCAGACAGTCTTTTGCCATACCACATTTAGCTAGAAGACCTGAGTTCATACCGACCTGTCATTCTGCCCACCTCCCGCGCAGCTCTGCTACTTGGTTAGACTAATGTGGACATTCGCAAATCTGGGTCTGTAAGAATTCTGGCCACATTAGAACTTGGAGGCAGTAAGTCACGTGAGACACCTCCAACGGCATTCAAGCTCCCGCTTCCCCGCTTGCTAGCTTTCTGGCCATTGGCCGCCTACTAGATCTCTCTATGTTCCTGTTTCCTCATCTGTCAAATGACGTCCATTGTATGTAAGGGTTAAACAAAATCCTGCATTTATGGCACACAGTACAGTGCTTTTGAACATTGTCGAACATACCTTAGTAATATTTAGCATGAATTTTAGCTTGTAGATCCTCAGAGTATAGGTTTTTAAATGCAGGTGGGAGAGTGGCAAAGGAGGTTACGTACCAACCTCACTCCATTCTGTTCCCAGCACAGAGTACCTAAGGCTTCTGCCCAGACTCCTTCACAGTGACATAGAGTGCCTTGCTTCTGGGTCCCCTGGGCTTCTGCGGGACTGAATTCAGATGAAATTCCAGACATGGACTATGGTAGGGCCATTATTTCCACCGTGAGAATCTGCGAGATCAGAAACTGCTCCCTATTTTCCTTATATCTCAGAGATTACAGACTTTCAGAATGCTTCGTGTTGAACAGTCTTGATAAGAGCCCAGGGTAACACACTAGAGAGTCGTTACAAGAAATGATAGCATGAAACTTTTGCTTCTCATTGAAAACATTGTCCATTTTCTTGGCTAGCGTCCCTTCTCTAAGCACTAACATGACAAACGTAATTTGGAACTTGGATGTGAGCAAAGCCTGTGCCCCGAACAACTGGCTTACTTCCTTCCTGCTGCCAGGGGTGATCTACCTTACCTTGGTCTCTCCGTGCACTCAGAAAACCTAGAGCTGAGGGTATATTCAGGCAAAGTAACCAGATGGACCCTTGTTAGGAACAGGCTGTTTCTTCCTCTATCCTTGATTGAAATTTTCATTTAATATATTTTTTTAAGATTTTATTTGTTTATTTGACAGACAGAGATCACAAGCAGGCAGAGAGGCAGGCAGAGAGAGAGGGGAAAGCAGGCTCCCCGCTGAGCAGAGAGCCCGATGTGGGGCTCGATCCCAGGACCCTGGGATCATGACCCGAGCCGAAGGCAGAGGCTTTAACCCACTGAGCCATCCAGGCGCCCCTCATTTAATATTTAATTAAACCTTATCATAGCTCATTTTGGAGGGCACGTGTTGCATGGAGCCCTGGATGTGGTGCATAAACAATGAATTCTGGAACACTGAAAAGAAATTTTTTTAAATAAATTAATTAAAAAATTAAATATATTTAATTTTTTAAATCCACACATATTTTCAGAGGAAGAAAATCCAGTTGATTTTCAGGGACAGCGCACTTTCCAGTACCTCAAAATAAGATATTCTATATACATTTTACTCAGATAATAATTAATGTTGCTTAACAAAAGAAGAATAGGGATCCCTAAGGTTCTTACAGCTTGGCCGAGGACACTTAGCTCATGTGTGAGGGCCTGGTGGGGAGCCCAGGTCTGTATGATTCCAAAGCAGCAGTTAGGCTAAACTATCTTTAAAAGGATTTGGGGCTCTAGACTCATCTTCTGTTGTGAAAGGAAGCAGCAGATTGCAGGGAGCCAGAATTCGGAATCAGAACACCATCTCTAGTTCTAAAGATTATCCAGTGAAATGAGGAAAATTTGGAAGGCAGAATGGCCTCTGTCTCTGTCTATACTCCTTGTCTTTCTTTACTGGACCAACAGAGCAATCTGGTATCTCATCTCAGAGAAGACATTTCCCCTTAAAAACATTGCTGGGTCTCTCATGTTTTATGACTTGGAAAGCTTCAAGCCTAGGCAGGAAAAAGACCTAAATACGCTAAAGATATTGCACATTTTAGGTTAACCTAGGAAAGCTCCAAAATCCGAATGCAAGTGCCCTAAGATTTTACTTTAGTAAAGGCCCCCTGCTTCCCAAACACAAGACTCTAAGGACCCCCTGATCCAACAGCTACCTGCCAATGGGGGGTTTTGCACCCAAGACAAAGACGTCCCCCTTATCCCCCCGCAGAGCCGATGAACACTCCATTCTTGCTGTGCCCTGTGCCTCACTGACTCACCCAACATTTCCCACTCAACAATGGTAGCTGGTATCCAGCTTGCTCGGCCCCCTGGAGTCCTGCTGGCCAGCCCCAAATGTGTCTCCAGACTGGAAGCTGAGGACTAACGGTCAGTCGTACTGTTGGAGATAGCTACCTATGGTTTATTTATTTGAAATTAAATAAAATTTAAAACTTCATTTCTTACTATTGGATAAGTATCTGTGGAGTATTTCTGTCATTGCAGAAAGTTCTATCAAACAGAGCTGTAAGAATTATAATTGTCAGTGGTTATTAGCTCCGTAATGATCTATGTGACATTGGGAATAGCTTTAATCAGCCTTGGAGACCTTCTTACCATGCTTGTGAGCTCTGAAACCAGCTTTTCTCTCTGATCCTGCAGACACTCACACACACACACACACACACACACACACACGTGCACACGCTTGCCTGCACACCCACCCACATGCACTCACACAGAGACAGACCAAGACAGTGAAGCACAAAACTGTCTCCATCTTGTCAGTTTTTGAATTTGGGGAATGAAGAAATGGCTATTAACGTGCTAACACTCGTAATTGACTGAAAGACCCTTATATTAACTCCTGTTTATTCTTTAAGTGCTAGTAAACAATCTTTGATAATGTTCTCCCTGCTTCCTGCTAATTGCTTTTAGTGACACAATCCACTCATTCATTGCCCAGAGGGATTGAGGAACTAGTAACATCATGCTGGGTTTCGAAAAGAAATACACATTTTTCTTACCCTGAAAGAAACTGCAAATCAAACTACTGATGCTGCTGGTTGCCACGGAAATTGCCTCATGCAATGAGCCAGCGCCGTTTGTTGCTGGGACCTAGCTGTCCTCTACCGCAGCTCTCCATTTGAGACACGTGCACAAGCTACGATGCTGCTAAACCCTCCCAGAGCTAATGACTCCAGCTTTTATCCCGAAGAAGATACTGTCATGGTATCCACCCATCTGCTTAGGAGTCAAAACAGCCTCCCTGAGACCTCCCAGCCCTGTCTCCCGTCCATCCACGACTTCCTGTTTGATGGAGAGGAAGGAACGGAGCCATCACTTCCATTAATGATGTCTGGATCTTTTTGCTCTCTCCCACTGTAGCAGTAGCCTGAGAAGGAGAAGCTCCTAGAGGACAGGAGAGGAGTTAGACAGAGGGAGGAGGAAATTCCATCAGCCGGGTGCTAGATATCGTCATGGCAGGGTTCTGGGAGGCCTTTTGTGTCTCTTTTCAGTGAACATCTACCGCAATGTTGTGAAGATGATGGGTGCTTTGCCTCCAGGAACCCTGATAGATAGCCACCGTCCTCTTGTAGTCTCTGACTGGAAGAATGCACACCCTCCCTGTTCCTACCTTTCCCTGCAGTATAGTCAGAATTGTTGAGTCCCTGGGCCTATTTCCCAAGTCTGGGAAACAAGGGTTTCCACCATGTTTCTCTCAGTTGCAACCAAAAACCAAGGGAGCTCCTCATCCTTGAACTTCTTGGCTCCGTCTCTCATGTCTGTTTGTCACCCTGACGACTTTTTGCTGTACCCAGTAGAGTGCTGTGTGCCATGTAGGCACTCTGCAGATATTCACTGCATAAGGAAATGTCCCTTGAAAGCATAAGCAGCAGAAATTTTTGAAGTCTTACAAAAGAATATAAATTATGCATTTTACTTCACAGCGTATCTGTTTGTACCACTTCAATTTTGTGATGCTCCCCAGTGTCCTGAGAATAGATGATCTTTGATGGCGTCATATTGGCCCTTGGGCTTTAGGTTACTACCATTAGCTGTAGAGCTTTTCCCACCTTACGTAGTTAGGGATCCCTGTAAAGAACAGCTTGGGCCCTTACTCAGAATAAGACCAGCGTGTCCCAGTACAAGGAAGGACTTCCTTGCTGGTTTTCTGCGACGCTTCGCTTAGCTAATAATCCCAGTGCCGAGGTATCAGGGGAAGGAAGCTACATAGTAAAGCTCTCCAGGGGGCTTTGTGCAGTCTCGGCAGTCCATCTAGACAAGGTAGAAAGCTCCCTTTAGGGAGGAGGAACTGGCACGGCCTATCATGCAGGCCCCCCAAGAGCACTGTGGGTGCTCATGGCCAAAGTACTGCCTGCTCCTTTGGACTTCACAGTTCCTATTGGGAATCACGAGTCTGATTCCCAAATGTGTTCACCTCCTGGAGACCTGGTGATCACATGTTTGCCTAATTGAAATGACTGTCGAGTATTCAGGGAGTAACTTTATTTTCTCTCTTTGAAATAGTCTCCCAGGAAAGTGACATGTGTTGTATGTATAGATATAACATAATTTTTTAAATTGAGCAATGCCAGATGTTTCCCTAGCCACCAAATAACTTTTCCTTTCCTCTCCAGTTTTTCCAGCAGACTTCAGATTCTTTTTAAATTATATGGATTGCCATATTCTGACTACATTCAAGAATTCCCAAGCCCTATTTATAGATGAGGAAGATGGGAATTACAGAGGCATTTTGCTTTTGTGGATCAAGTTTTGGCATTTTCTTTGTTCATTGTGTGGCTTTTACTTCCATTTTTAACACTTTCTTTTCTATTTAAAGAGTCCTAGTTAAGACATAAGTTTTGCAGTAAAGGCAATTTTAGATAGAAAACCACTTTACCTACAGTGTTAATGGAGCACCTTCTAATCAGAGTAGTTTCAAAACAATACATTTATAGACACAGTAATGAGGTGACTTGACCAAGGCCACCATATTCCCCAACTACATAACTGCACAAACAGCCTTATAGGTCATACATAGATGCTTTCAAGGTCATACATTCTCTGGGTCTTAAGCATTCTGGCCAAGTCCCTTTGGGTCCTCGTTTATCAATTTAGCCAACACCAATTGTGTTACTCCTATGTGCCAGGCACTGTGCCAAGGGATTGGGACAGTGCCATTATGAAGACAGGGGCTGTCATTAGAGAGCCCTGACTTCCCTACACTGTCTGAGCTCATGAGTATCCTGAGTCCTCTTCCATCAGTAATTGTTCAGAGTACACCTGCTAGGGCAAATTGCTTACCTGGAGTTTGTGACAAATAATGAGAAATACCAAGATGCTTCACATGGGGGCACCTATAATCAAGGAAGATGCTAGGGCAGCTAATAGGATGGGGACAGCCCTGATAGCAGTAGTAACCAGAGAGGGCTTCCTGGAGGAGGAGACATCTAAGCACCGCCTTGCTTGAGAACTTCATGAAGATTGCTTTACAATTTAAGCTCCTTATCTATAAAAAGTGCTTTTTGCCTCCTTCTTCCTTCCTCACAGGCTTATTCAGATATTTCTTATTACATTGGAATGCAGAGCAGGTTAAGTTGAGGGAGTTATTTATAAGAATGACTCATGATGTACTATATGGTGACTAACATAACATAATTAAAAAAATTAAAAGGAAAGAATGACTCTTAAGGCCCTAGTCATGCCTATTTCTTTGTTTTTGTCATAATTTTTAAATTTTTTAAATTTTTTTAGTTTCCGATGTACACCATAGTGATTCAATACTTAAATGTATTACAAAAAGGTCACCACAATAAATGTATCTACCATCCATCACCGAACAAAATTGTTACCAGGTTACTGATTATATTCCCTATGCTATGCATTACATTCCCATGTCTTATTCATTTTATAACTGGAAGATTGTACCTCTTAATCCCCTTCTAGCCATGCCTGTTTAGAGAACTAAACTCTAGGAATCAGAGAGGAGACGGTCATGAATATCCTTGTCCTTTGGATTAATCCCTGAGTTATTTGGATGATTTCCTCATGAAGTCCACCCCTTGTGTCTGGCACTAGAATCCTAACAATTCGTTCCTGGATTAATTTGTGTGTATTAGCCCCCGGGGGGGGGGGTCTGGTACACCAACTAAGATATGGCACACAACCATGTCAACTGTCTTAACCTCAGAGAAGAATGTGGAAGCAGGAGAGAACCAAGAAAGCTGGTTTTTCTGCATCTCCCTCCCCACTTTTGCCAGGCCTATGTGGACAAGGAATAATTTCCATAATCATTACAGATACTGATGAAATAACCCTCTGGAAACCACCCCTGCAGAAAACCTGGTGCCATTATTCCTGAAGGGTTTAATTACCTCCCCAGTGATTAGCAGAACAGTGCTAACTAAAGATCAAAATCAAAAGGGGACTTACTGCCCAGGGCTCTAGAATTCATTCCTTCCTGACCTAAAATCAAATGCATTGCTTATTCTTCCAGGCAAGACTCTTAGGAAATAAAGATGTCGATATTTTTGGAAATGAGAATCACTTACCTTACAAATTGTGTGTGTGTGTGTGTGTGTGTGTGTTTTTCCCCCTCAGACAAATTTTGGTACTGTCGACTTTCACCCAACCACAAGGTCCTACACTATGGAGACTTGGAAGAGAGTCCTCAGGGAGAAGTGCCCCATGATTCCTTGCAGGACAAACGTAAGTGGCTCTCTTATATAGGAAGATTGAATTTGGGTAGTTGGTTTTGCTTCCTGAAACACTTAGAAATATCTATGCTCCATTACATTCTGTTGTCAGCTAACTTTCTGTGTGATGTTTTAACCTGTATCTTTTGAAGAGCCAGTAATTTGCTTATTATTTTAGCCCAACATCAAGCCAGGTTCCAGGTTTTTAGACAGGAATAAGTGTACAAATTAAACCAGGTATTATAGAAACATTAAAATACACCAAGGTGATGAATTAATTTGGAAGAGAAATGAGATAAAATGAACATAACCTCAGAGGATATCCCAGGTAGAGAAACCAAAGAGTGAGAAAACAAAAACACTTTCAGAGAGCCTTCAAAAGTCACATTGACCCTGCATGAGTCATATAAGTTTGTCCCAGATGGAATCCTTACCCCCCAAGCCTCAGTGCCTTCCTGCTCATCACCTCAGGGCCCACAGAAGTCAGCTCTGGGTTGAATTCCTTGCAGCCCACAGCCACCAAAGGCAGCAAGTCACCACGAATGAGAAATTCCTGATACATTCAGACTCTGCACTGACATATTAGGTGGACAGCCTGGAACATTCTCTCTTCCTCCAGCTTCAAAATGGAACAGTCTGGTTTCCGTAGAGTCATTTAGTTCAGAAAGCACTCTTGTTTGCTGTCACTGGAGCACTGCTTCCCCAGCCCATATTATTGGCTCCGTTAGTGGGAGGAGCAGGAAATCTGAAAGGCACAGGTGCAGAGTCTGGGGCAGTGTCTGTATATCCCTACTGTGGCAGCGTTCCCAACATCTGCCCATAATGAGGACCCTCCCTTCAGGTCTCAGAAAGCCTTCCCCATTCCACCATGGACAAGCTGGACCAATGGTTCTGAGGGTGATCCTTGGACCATGAGCAGCATCTTACTAGATGCTGAAACTTACTAGAAATGCAGATTCTCTAACCTCATTTCTAGTCCTTCTGAATCAGAAACTGGGAAAGGAGCCAGCAATCTCTGTCTTCACAGACTCTCCAGGCAATTCTGATACTTACTCAAAATGAGTACCCCTGAGCTAGACACGGACTGCTACTCTTCTTTTCATGATGATTTCCGAAAATTGGCTTCACCAGTGAGTAAATATTTTAGAAGAACCAAAAAAAGTGATTTGATGGTAGCTTGACAACTTTTAATTTTGGCCAAAAAAAAAAAAAAGTCTATTAAAAAATGAGATCTAACTAAAATTTAATATCACATTCCTTTCATTAAAAAAGGGGGGCTCTTGATCATGAAAAACAACAAGAAAGACCTGAAGGACCTAATCTTGGAATATAGGACAGTCCCATCTACTAAATTAAATTAGCTTTATTAAAAACTCACAGCTGTGTCTTCATTTTCCTCTGTTTGCTATTAACTGGTGAAAACTCACTGGTGAAACCTCCCTCGTGAACTTGGAATTGTCCAGAGGCCAGCAGTTTGGAATCGCTGCTCTACAGTGGTAAAAGGAAGAGTTAAACGTTGCTGTTGCTCAAGGCAACCAGAAGTACTATACAAAGTCTTCCATAGTCTCCTTCTTAACCTGACCAGGAAATAGGGAAAGTGGTGTGGGAAGAACACACACAAACACAGAGCTTGATTAATTTTTTTTTCCCCACGTGGGCCAGTGAATTTGCTCTCCCACTCACTGGACATATTATTTATCCCCATATTTTTAGGGATATAATCCTCTTCTCAGTCGCAGATAGACATTTGATTGGCATCATTTGCAGGTTTTATATGCAGCAATCTCCTTCTAGCTAGTTCTGTTGCTTAGGAGATTGGTAGCCCTGCTCATGGAGAAGGTCAAGGCCAGACAGCTCCTGAGCCTTGTAGGGGCAGCTCCTGGGCTTGCCGGCAGGATGAAAGTAACTAGCTATAAACCCGGAGTGCCGAAGTCAGGGAGAACCAGCTCGCCAGGGTGGTCGTGGAAGTGCAAGGTCAGAGCTGCAAATCTCTGAACAGCTTTTGGTGGTGACCATGGAGTGATGCTCGTTCTGGGAAAGGGTTACAGTGGTCCCTTCTGACAATGGCTTCAAAAACTCTAGCCTGCCCCTTCCTCTGCAGCCTTTGAAACTCAGTACTTCAGAGTTCAAAAGAACTGCTCCATGAACAGCTTACCCATTGCAGGATAAACCAGGACTGCGTACCTGTACAGGTGTATGCACGTGGAAGGGTGTGTGTGGGTGTGCGTTGGTGAGATTGTATCTTTATGCACGTGGGAGCCAGGGAGGGCATGTATTCATGTAAAGAAGTAAAATGGACCTGATATGTGCCTGGGATGAGCAGGCCCCTGCTTAGGAAACTCAAGTTGACTGCCTCAGACCTGCCCTTGGTTTGCATTTAATTCCAATTCTGCATTCTGCCCATCTTCTTAGAGCCCCTAGAAGTCATAAACCTCGTTCCACTAGAAAAATGAAATGTTACTTTAATTAATATCAAGAGCCATCACTCTTGCCATGTACAGTTGCCCTCTCCTGAGACCACGGGGGAAATTGTCTTCCGCCCCTTGAGTTAATCAGTGCTGAATATTGAGATATTGATGAATCAAAGAGTGTAATTGAATCTTCTTAATGCAGAGAGAATGAGTGGAGATTGAGGGCCTCTCCTTAGCTGTCATCACCCCTAAGGGTTTAGGAAATCTCTTCTCGTATTATTCCTGTTTGGCAGGAGATACCACCTCACATCCCAGTCTCCACGTTTATGGGCTCTTATCACCCACACTAGACACTAGACTCCGCAACTTTCCAGCCATGCCCCAGGCCCCTCAGCACTGCCCTTTGAAAGAATCTAGGCCCCCAGAGCTCCTCTCTCCTACATCAAAGGGGACAGGGAGGAGAAGGCTCACCCCTCATAAGGTGATTAAGTCTATTACAGAGGATGGGAGGAACAGCTGAGACAGCAAAGCAAAGTGGGCAATTTGGGTCATGGAAGCACGCTGAATAATTCAGGTCCCTCAATCCAAAGAGACAATTAACTTTGATTATTGATAACGAGAATAACTGTGATCAACATTTATTGAGTGCTTACTGTATGCCAGGTGCTGTTCTAAGAGCTCTACACAAATTACCTCTCACCAACTTAGAGAGGTAGACATCATTGCCCTTCTTTTACAGATAAGGAAACTGAGGTACAGAAAATTTTAAACAACCTGTTCAGGGTCCCATGGCTAGTAAACAGTAGAGCAGAGATCTCTGCGACCATCCAGCTCTGTAGCCGTGGCTTTTACCCACGGCCCTACACAGCCTAAATGAAAAGCCAACCATGATCCTGCTCTGGCCTTAGGACATCGTTCTCAGAGCAACTCTGACGCAGCTGATGCTCGAGTTCCCCATTGCAGACGAGGAAGGTTAGGCTCCCAGTACTTCAGCCCAATGTGGAACAGATCCAGTGGTGGACCTAGAATTCAAAGCCAGCTCAGGACACCGGCAGCACAGCCCCTCCCACTGCTCTGTGCTGCCAAGTTAGAGATCAGATTCTTCACTGATTGTGGAGGGATAGGCTCCGCTCCGCCCGACCCCCCTCTGTGTGGCCACTCACAGGAGCCTCTATGGAGCTGTGTATACAGCAGGTGCTCATGGCTCACTAGTTACTTCCTGGGGTGGTTTCTGCCTCAGTTTGGCTCCCAGCGGAGAAAACTAACACGATTTTGGTGGTCACTCTTCCTTTTTCCATTGTATTTTTGTTTTAAATCACAGTTGCTGTGCTTTCCACAAATATTAGCCACCAAAGAGTTTCCTGGAGTATCGAAAGTGATCACCACATCCAGGGCAGTGTGCAGCATGATTTGGGGTGCTGACACCTTCCACACATAGGGAGAAGCCATGACCAAGCTAGAGAGCATAGAGTAGAAGAAAAAACTGTCCCAGCTCTGGCCCCCACTATCATTAGTTAGTGCATTGCACTAACTAATGCATTATGCATTATGCATTATACATTGCACTAACTAATTATGGCATTGCATAATTTACTTCCTCTCTTTGGGCCTCAGTCTTCCCATCTGTAAAATGGTAGTATTGAATGAGATTGTCTCAGTCTGGCTCAAACTGAGAAAAGGATTGGAAGAAATGAGACCATGCCCCAAGCATTTAGAGTGGGGTGAAGTGTGCCAGCAGGGCCCCTTTTATTTCTCCTATCTCTGGGCACCGCTTCTTTATACTGCTCCCACATTTAAAAAAAAAAAAAAAAAAAAAGCCTGTTGGAAACCCTCGCCTGACTTTGAAGGAGTCAGGAGCCCTCCCTTGCCTCCTCAGAGTGTAGATTCAAGAGACATGAGTCTGATTCTGCTCATGGGAATAGAAAGGACAGCGTTCTAGCCCTTCTGACACCTAATCTTCCAGTGCATCTGGAGACAAACTATGCAAAGAGCAACCT
Source organism: Enhydra lutris kenyoni (assembly GCF_002288905.1). Taxonomy (NCBI): domain Eukaryota; kingdom Metazoa; phylum Chordata; class Mammalia; order Carnivora; family Mustelidae; genus Enhydra; species Enhydra lutris. The sequence goes on along the minus strand of NW_019154100.1, from coordinate 35,168,655 downwards.
TTAAAAGCCAGACTGTATTTTTAGAATTTTGTGTTTCCTCTTAGCCACAGTCCTGGGAGTAATACAGCAACTTGTCTCCTTGACAGGGGACAATGCGTATAAAAAAAAAACAGAATATGTACTGCCACGATCACAGTGGAAAAGTGCCTTTTCTCCCTTGAAACCGTCTCATTAGAGATTCTGAAGACTACTCCCACCATCGACTTTTGTGTTCCCTTGTCCGGTTCCATATGATGGGTTTTCAAAGCCAAAGGGTAACTTCATATTTATAGACTGTGGAAACTCTTTCTAGTTCGTTGACTGTGTTATATATGATACAACAAAAGACTTTATCTGCAAGGTACTTGTGATTCAAACTCCATCTGAAGCTCAAGAAGGCTTCTGAATGGGTAGGTTATCTCTTCCACAAATTCACTTCAGTGGTGGAGGCCCAATTTGAAAAGTAAACACAGTCAACCCCACTTTCCCAAAGTGCCCAAATGTCCCCTCCTGGCCTTGTGAATAGGCAACCAGATTGACCACTGAGGGGAACAGGGCTGATTATTGGTTATAAAAATGGATTTAAGAAGAGTTGAAGTCAGTGAGGGGTTGTGGTCAAAAGGAGATCCAGGAATTATAGGGTTAGGGTTAGAGGCTTAGAGGCAGGAAAGGCATCGAAGGTAAACGATTATGCCACTCCAAATAGGCCGCATTGCTGCGTTACACTGCAGGAACAAACAGCTCCCAGATCTCAGTGGCTTATGGCAAGAGTTTATTTCCCACTCATGTTACTGGCCTGGGCGGTGGAAGGACTATTCCACACAGTCCCTCAGACCAGTGACTCCTGTGCCTTCCCACAGCTGTGCCATCTGGATGGAGCATGTGGCCTGTTGGGTTTCTGAAGGGAGGCTGGTGGACGTGGACTTTTTACTGCTTCCTTCAAGAGGGGACATGCATACCATCACCTCTCATATTTCACTGGCCAGACCTAATCATATGGCCCACCTAACTGCAAAGGTTGCTGGGAAGTGTAGTCTTCCATATGCCCAGGAAAAGGAGGAAAGCCAGATATTGGTCAGCACACGTGATGCCTGCCAATGCAATCTAGAATCAGGACTGCAAGATGAAGGAGCTGACGTGGTGGCATAGACAGCAGGGAGTATGTGCAGAGATTCCTGGAAGAGTTAATTTCAACCCCGCTTTTCTCCAGGGTTAGAGAAAGCTCTAGGGCTGTCAATAGATTTGAGCAAAGTCTTAGCAATTTTAGGGGATCTGGGAAATGTGAGCTTTTAAAGGGCCTCCCTGTTGTGTCATTTTGATATTCTATATGTTTCATAATTTCATCTTCATCCAAATCTCTCCCCCAAAATGCAATTCCTCAGTAAAAGTATATGAACCTTAATTATGAAATCTCTCATCATCTTCGTCATTAAGGGAGTCTGAGGCATTGATTATTAGAAGTTTCTGCAAATCCTAAATGGGCCCCAGGATTCACAGTCCCTTGTGGGACTAAAAGATTAGGGATTGGAGAGGGACAGGTGACTTCACAGTTTTAAAAAGTATGCTTCCAAACCATCTTACTGCCTTCTCTCTCTTCAATGCTCTTGACAAGTTTTAAATGTACAAACCTGTCTGCATCTTTTATCTTCCTCCAAGTCCTGAGGAAGACATGAGATAACATCATTTTATCTAACTGCATTATTCTCAGGATCTCCAAGATAAATACCAGGTACCGTTTCCCTATCAGAAAATAATGTTCCCTTTCTTTAATTGAGTTTACTTTCATTGTCTATAAAATAGGGATTTTATATATGTGTGTGTGTGTGTGTGTGTATACACACACACACCTGCCTCACAGAGTTGCTATGAAAATTAATGAGATGGTAGAGAATGAGAATTTGGAGAATGAGTGTTCAGATCCAGATCGATTTTTTTTTTTTTTTTTGTAAGGTTGCTTCTCCTCGTTATCCAAAACTCAGAATCGAATAGATGCAACTGCTGTAGCAAGAGATAGCAATGTGTGTGAAGCACCTGGCGTTGTTCCTGGCAGCAGGAACTAATACCAGTATTAGTACCACTGGTGGTAGTATTATTACTGCTGATTCTGATACCATCACCTTTACACAACGATGATGGGTTTTTCTAAGGGATTTGTTTTAAGTGAACCAAATTCTGCTTGTGAACATAGATTTTTCTCCTGGGGATGCTTTTTAGCAGAATATAAGAATCCATTTTAGTTTCTGGACCTGGGATTTTGCCTCACTTCTCTTTCTCTTTTTACCTCTTTTCTTTCCTTGTGTTGCAGTAGTTTCAGGAACGACAACGGTGTTCGCAGACTCCGGGCTCAGCCCTGCTTCTTTCCAGTCATCTCCACTCTCCCACGGTGTAGTGACTTTCATTTTCTCTTCTGAATTGCAGTGCCGGTGGCAGATATCAAAGCTGTGGTGACGGGGAAGGACTGCCCTCATATGAAAGAGAAAGGTGCCCTTAAACAAAACAAGGTACTATTTCCAAATTGTTGCGAACAGCGCTATCTCACAGAGCAGCCAGAGACGGCAGGGCTTGGGGCGGGGGGCGCCCCACGTTAGGAGCAGTGCGCGTGCGTGTGTGCATGCGCGTGTGCGTGCGCGCGCGTGCACGTGCGTGCTTGTGCTGTAGCACGTCACTTGCTCAGCTCTCCTTTTTCCTTCCTTGACTGCTTTTATATCCCTTAGCCTTATGCTTTCACTGATCACTTTCAAATCCCTCTCCCCCACCTCTTCCATTCTCTCCCTTCCTGTCTCCTGACAACCCTAGAAATTGCCTCCCCACTGTTGTCACCCAAGCCACCCTCAAGCCCGCTCCCCTCATCCCCACCCATTCTTTGGGCCTCTCCTCACTTCCCATTTATGTTCATGCTCTCCCTTCCCTGACTTCCACTCCAGTCTCTTCCATTTTCTCCTGCTGTCCTTACCTTCTTGGTAGCCTCCAGAGTCTCTGTGAAGCCTGGAAAAGAGGATTCAAAACATTTTAGAAAAAATTTTTTTTTTTTTAATTTATTCATTTGACAGAGAGAGAGAGAGAGAGAGAGAAGATCACAAGTAGGCAGAGAGGCAGGCAGAGAGAGAGGGAAGCAGGCTCACTGCTGAGCAGAGAGCCATGCGGGGCTCGATCCCAGGACCCTGAGATCGTGACCTGAGCCGAAGGCAGAGGCTTAACCCACTGAGCCACCCAGGTGCCCCCATTTTAGAAAATTTAAGGGCATGGTAGCCTTCAGCGTCATGGAAAGTATGTGAAATAACTCAAACCCATATTAAAGGGGAAATTTTCCCCCAGAGGTGAATATTGCTTAAATCGTCTTCATATCACAATATTTTTCACCCTCCCCTCCTAGTTACCAACCAGGTGTTGATCATAACAGCTCGGGTTCCATACTAGAGAGTGTGGGAGGAGGCACTATCTGAAAGGATGGAAGAATTTCCTTTGCCCCCACTTTGGAGGTATTTGCCCTTGGAAGGGCCACCAGGGAGCCAATTCCTTGTGTCTACCTCTTGCATCTTGTGATACACAGTACCCATCCATGAACAACATTATCTAGATAGATCTGGGTGCTCCAGCCACCTTGGTAGAAAATACCCCACAGATCAGTTATACTGTAAAAGTACTACTTAGGAGGATAAACATACTGTAAAGATACTGCTGAGAAAACCAACAGCAAGATCATTTGTTCTTAAGTAACATAAGCATAACTCACCTCAACTCAGTGTGAATTCCTTCTTTGTCAAGCCTGTCACAGCACTATCATATAACACACTTAACTGACAAGCACACTGATACAACGGTGTGCCTCAGAGTCTGTGGGTCACCTGTTACACAACATTTCTCTCTTGTTCGTGATGTGGGGAAATAGAGATTGTGCCACTCATCAGACTTCAGAGGAGCATCCTTAACTATACCAGCAAGGTCCCAGTCTTCATGGCTTGCCTCCTCAGCCACCTGACATGCAGAGCACAGTCTTGGGGAGCACTGGCTCAGCTCAGCCCCATGGTTCTAGAATACTTGGAGCTGATCAGGAAACAATGTGGGGAAATTGGCAGCAACAAGAGTTTATAACCCAGAGAAGGCCAGGAAGGGTGTAGCTTGCAGCAAAACAGACTGCCAGGACTCATGCACTCTGAGTAGGGGTGGAGAACATTAGGTAAAATACATGTGGAGAGACTACTTTCAGTTCCAGCATGTAAGGTGCTTGGGAATTTTCACTCCTATCCTTATAGTAAGAAGAAACTGAATAAAGTGAAAGTCAACAATTTTCTTGGACCTACCCAAGAACTGAGGTTGCAGAGCAAACCACCACCCTGGAATCTGGAGAGTCAAGGGCATCCTGAGAGTCATAGCCCGATCTGCTCACTTGGTGCAGAATCCACAGGAGCTAGAAATCATAGGATCCCTTAAATGACCATTCTGATAAATTGCTTTAGGCTGAGTGTGGGTTAGTGTGAGGTTGAGAAACTTGGGGTTGCAGTCTTCTGGGGAGCATACTTTCATGGGCTTTACCTACTGTAACTGTAGCAGATTCTCACAGTGAAGAACTAAAAAGGACCACCCCTCATGTCTCTGGCAGGGAAGAAGAAAGAGTAACCATGAAATATGCCAGAGCCTTCTCCATAACAAAGTTCTGTCCTCCAGACCCTTTTTTCCTATCTAGGGCAAGAACATTTCTCCCATTTTATCTCATTTTAGCCTTTCTGTCTCAATGGTGGTGTTGGGGGTGGGGGAGACATAGTCAAGTCAGAGCCCAAGGAAACTGATAGGAAACTCTGCAGCCAGGCAAAAGGGGAGAGGATAGGAAGGTAAGTCTATACCATTTGAGAAGGTGAAAGCCAGAAGATACAGAGCCCCTAAAAGATGAAGACTTAATTGGGAAATTATAGAATGCTATTCATGACCCATACCCTACCAATACACTAATAAGACTCCAAGATAATAAAACATTGGATTAGGGCAGAAAGATCTGCAAGACATCAACTGTCTCTGAGGAGGAGTACTTAGGGAATCCCAAAGTCAATAGAGGAGATGAAAAACGGGAACACTAGAGGAATTTGAAGCCTCTGGAATTTATAGCTACAGCAAATATTAAACATATCCCAATTCCTTACCAGATTAACATACATCGTCACCATAAGGGTCTATATCTCCCTCTTCCTGTCCTTAACATAACATGTCTAGATCTCAACAAAAATTTTAGGCATGCCAAAAAGCAAGAAAAAATAGCCTGAAGAAACAAAGCAATCATCAGAACCAGACTCCATTATGACAAAGATGCTAAAATTATCAGACAGAGAATTTAAAATAACTAGATTATAAATGTCTTGGGCTCTAATGGGAAAAGGAAACAACCTGAAAGAACAGATAGGTAATGTAAGCAAAGAGGCAGAAACTCTAGAAATGAGTCAAAAGGAAAGGCTATAAATAAAAGTACTGTCACAGAAGTGAAGAATGCTTCTCCTGGGTTTATCAGTAGACTTAATGTGGCCAAGGAAAGGATTAGTGCCTTAAAGATGAGTCAACAGAAACTTCTAAACTGAAACAAAGAGGGAAAAAAATGAAATCCCCAAAGAACTGAGAGACAATTGCAGAAGGTATAAAACCTATGTATAATTAGAATACCAGAAGAAAAAAAGAATGGTGCAAAGGAAATATTAAATCAAGAATGGCTAAGGACGGCCCAAAATTAATGACAGGCATAAAACCACAAATCCAGGAAATTTAGAGAACATTAATCAAGATAAATATGCAAAAACAACAATAACAACAACAAAAACCCCACCCATAACATTTAGGCATGTCATATTCCAAATGCAGAAAACCAAAGGCAAAGAACTAACAGGATAAATTCCCAAATCCATTATTACATGGGGATTTCAATACCTCTCTGTCAGTAATTGATAGATGAATCAGAAAGAAAACCACTAAAGGTATCGATGACTTAGAACAGCACCATCAGTCAACTTGATCTAATTACCAGTAATAGAAAATCCACCTGACAATGCAGAATACGCATTCTTAGAAGCTCACAAGAGACATTCACCAAGACAGACCACATTCTGGGCCATAAAATATATCCTAACAAATTTAAAAGAATAGCAGTCATACAAAGCATGTTCTCAGGCCAGAGCGGAGTTAAGCTAGAAATCAATAATAGAAAGATAGCTGGAAAAATCTCACCAAATACTTAGAAATTTAAAAATACACTTCTACATAGTTCAAGGGAGTCTCAAGAGAAATGACAAAATAAACTACATGGAGCTAAAATGTAACATCAAGATGTGCAGGATGGGGCAAAAGCAGTGCTAGAGGGAAACTTATAATATTAAACACATATCTATTAGAAAAGAAGAAGTATATAAAATCAATAAAGTTTCCATCTTATGAAGCTGAAGAAGAGCAATTTAAGCCTAAAGCAAAGAGAAGAAAAGAAATAATTAATATTAGAGTTGAAATCAGTGAAACTGAGAACAGGGAAAATCAACAAAAGCAAAACTTGGTTTTTGGAAGATATTAATAAAACTGATAAACTTCCAGCCTGACTAACCAAAAAAACAAACAAAAAAAAAAAAAAAGAGAGAGAGAGAGAGAGAAGAAAGAAGACACAAGTCACCAATGTTGAAACAGGTGTGGAGATGATGATCTCATTGACGCATATGACACATGTGTGGGTGGATGTGGCCTTCCTGTGTCAGACTCCTCTCCCTGTAGAGGAGACCAACAGAACAGAATAAATGACATTTTCCAATCTATTTTTTTTTTTTTGTCATGACCTTCATGGAAAAGTGGATGGACGGATGGGTGAATGGGACACACTGCTATAAACATAGAGATATATTAGCAAGTGGAGGCTCTTCCCTGGTATTCACTAGTCAAGATGTTTCAGTCACCCCCTGCTCTTCCAGGCTACCTTGAGGGCTGAGACAAGCAGTATCTTCCCCAGCCTGACGCTTTCATTGCCTGTACATGAAAACCAATTGTCTTGCAACGTTTCTAGCATTCATACACTTGGTTCCTCAGGCAAAACATCAGAAGGCAGAAAGGAAAGCCATGGTTCTAAGACTTTCCTGCCTCAATCCCCCATACCACACCCCTTCTTCTAGTACTCCACAGGCCTGTTGCTCCCTACCTCTGGGACTTCTGGTAGAAAAGGGGATTATCTGCAGCTTAAAAAGAGAGCTGACAAAATGTGTCCACAGGGGATCTGCCGGTACATGGTAGTGGGCAGTAACCAATGTTACTGGCTCTTCAGACAGTTTTTCCAACTAGCGGGTAGGTTCTAGCATTTTGTGCTATGGGACTTTGGTTAGTTCAATCGCTGAGCAAGGCAGACTTCAACACTAGCATCCATAAGGGAGACACCTTGTTCATAGCAATACATTGGTAAATGATCAGACTTCTCACTTGTTCTGCATCTGATATGCTGGGTACTGTCCAAGGTCCTAGGAATAGAAAAGGAAAGGAACCAATCTGACCAGATCTCACTGATAAGAAATAGGAATATATTTCACATAGCAGAAGCTTCCATCTCATCATGTCCTGGAATCCAGCTTTTATTTTTCTAGTGTGTTTCATGAACCTGCCATAAGAAACAGATTATACTAGAAGCTAATGTTCTAGCATCAGCTTGAAAACCCTGGTCTTAATGTGAAGGCCTTTTATTGAGATTTGCTTCATTTCATACTTATATGAGATTGAGTATCTTCTTTCTATCAGGTCTGTGCCAGGAAGTAGGAATTCAAAGATAAATACAACCCATCCCCTAGCCCTGGGTGTCTAGTAGATGTAAGACTTACATGCCAGCATGCAATGATAATCCAATGTTGTCCACTTCTGGGACATTTAAATACAGAGAGAGCCTGGGAGACTTGAGAGAGGCTCCTGGAGGAAATGGTGTCTGAGGTGGGTTGAAAAGGAGTTGCTAAGGGAGGGAAAGCAAGAGGAAGACTTTCTAGGAAGAGGAGAGAGTATGTGAAAAGGCACAGGGTGCTTCCAACATAGGACGGAACATCTTCTGATTGAGAAACATTGAATTCAGAGTATAGGATTGAGAGACAGAAGACAGAGAGAGGGGACCGAGAGAAGAAAATGGGTTGGAGAACTACTGACTGATAATGCTAAGATAGATTGGGGCCAGAAAGTTATAGCTGCCCAAAGAAGGCAGTAGCCTCTATTATTTTATGTACTACATGAGTGAGTAATTTTTGCCTTCTAAAATAGAAACTCAAACTCATAGATCTATAGATGAGCAGCCGTGTATTACAGCTATGAAATCTACTGCTATGCCTATAGCCATATTAAGCACACTCACATGCCAAGTTATATCCTGTGTTTTTGCCCTCAAGATGACCTGAGGAGATGGTAGAGAACTGACATAGCTCAAGGGAATTCTGGGAAAAATGGCCAAATGGGGCCTTTCACCCCAAAAGAATATAAGGAATGGCGGCCAGCACCTATACTAAAAATATGTTGCATAGGACTCTTGTATTCAGTCTCTCATTTAACCCCTGGAAAATGGCAGTCTCCAAAACAAGGTACTCTCTATGCCCAGAATTTCTCTGAGCCTCCCCTGACCCAGGATGCCTTGTCACTGCTCGCAGGCCCCAGAGTTGAGGATGGGATCAGAGACCCCAGGGCATGATTGTGAGAGATGGGAATTAATGGAATAGAGGATGAAAATAAGGAGCTCCTTAACACAATTTTTCACGGAATTAAATCCAGAGGGAATAAACGACCTTAGGTTGTGAGTAGCAAAGCCCCAGAGCATCAGATGTCTGAATGCTGTGGAGTGTGATGAAGCCCCTGAGGGGGACACTGCCCCAGATCCGTGACCACTCCGCTACCACCTCCTGGCACCTCTGTCCCTCACAGACGGTTTGGACAGGTGGCAGCTTCTAGAGTGTTAGTCCAAGAGGTGCCATCACTCCCAGCTCTGTAGCCTCTATGCTCGAAGTGCTGAAGAGCTGACCTCTATCAATGACTCAATGACAACAAGCCAGGAACGTCAATAAAACTCATTATAGGCGATAGCAGCCTTTAATGCAGGCGTGTGGATCAGAGAATTAATTCCTCCCACCCCTCCCAGGCAGCTTTGGTGAAATGAAAGCGGGGATTGACATTCTCACGAATTTCCCCTTTCCTGCCTGTGTTTATCAGGAATCTAGGTCATGACGACTCTGTTCCTTCACGTCCTCACTGGTTTGCGCCTTAGGAGGGCAAAACCCAAAGTTGGCAGGCCCCCTCCTTTCTCTCCCTTCTACGAGCCTCTGCAGGAGAGAAGGTGTCCCAAGGACAGCCACACGGACAGTCTGGTCTCAGATGACATCAACACCTAGTCAAGAGGCTGCGTCTGAGCTCTGATGGTGTTTACCCTGGCTCTCATTAGCAAGGGGCTGATTCATGTGACTGCCTAAGCAGAGCACCAGTTGTCCAGCCTCAGCCCAGGAATCCATTCGTGAATTTCACCTCTGAAAGTCACCTAGGGCCATCACCATATACTGACGGGTCACTCACAGCAAAGCCCATCCTTTCCTTTTCCCCCATCTCTCAAGGAGGAGTCAGAGAGTTTTCCTAATGAGTGATATTGAAATTAGTATGAAATCATCATTTATGTCAGTGTTCCTAATCTAAAAACTATCTTTATGAATTTTCAAGATCAGAGCTTACCATTTTATTGAAAAAAATTTTACATTTTAAAAAAATAATCACCTATGATCCCAGCCCCTTAACATAATTATTTTCATTTCACATCATTTGCCTCCAGTCTCTGTCCACAGGTAGACATTGTTCCTAACTGTGTTCAGTATGTAAATAATGTTCATTTCTCCTGATTTTTGTCACTTGAGATCAGATCTTCGTAACTATTACACTAAATGGCTGGCTGAATATATTTCTCTGTTAATTTGTGATTTCTTTAATGGTTTACCCAAATTGGGGAAGACATTTATTTGGTTCTCATGATACATTCTTACAGGTAATAATGTGTGCAGCGTTGGCTTGCTCTTCGATTTTTTAGAACTAATCCCAGAAATGGGATCCCTGGTTCTTGATATGGATTGCCTGACTGTTTTTGTTTGTTTGTTTGTTTGTTTTAAAGATGGCACCAAATTATGATGCCACTAGTAGGGCCCATGACAAACTCAAAGTCCCAAGAGAGATGCCAAACTTAATGGAAAAAATGTTTTGGTTTGTTTTGGTGAACTCTTTTTTAAAATATCATCGATCTTCACTGGGCAGGCATGAATAGAGGCCGGAGGAAGAAGTAACGAAAATGAGGAGAGAGGTAGTTTGCGGAATAGCTCCCATTCCTGACTTGGCCTTCTTTCCTTCACTTACTCCTGTTTCTGGCAGGGTGAGGAGGCTGAAGGGTTTGAGATACCGGTAGTTCTGGGCTCAGAACAAGAGCTGCTCCCTCTTAATGAGGGGGCAGCTGGAGGTGAGTCAGACCCAGACGAACCCCACGAGAGCCCAAATAGCTGGATGGTTGACTGTGTCAGGAGGGGCTTCCAGGTAATGCTAGGCCTTCAGAGTTCACCTGGAAAGAATTGTTTAACCCATTTGAAAGTCTGAAATCTGGAGCCATTGACCTTAACTGTCTGCCTTCCATCTTCTTTCTAGAGCATTCTTGCTGTGAGTTACTGGCCAAAGGCAAAACCTCTGATGGATGTTAGGCAGAGAAGGATGTGGAAAGATCTGCCCTCCTAAGAAATTATGTAGTCTGTGTGTGTTGTAACAATGCAGAGCATGGATATACTTGGCCCTTTCCCTCCAGATTAGGGGCTTTTAGGGTGTTGCGATGTTCCATGACTGTCTTCCACAGGTTGTGTCCTGCTAACTGCTCAAACCAATAGAATAATCATTGTCCCCAATAATGCACAGCACATATAATTTGAGAAGTATATTTTAACATACATACTAGGCATGACATTGAGTGTTTCAGCCAACATCATACAGCTACAGTGAAATGACAGTCACTTACTCCTTGGCCCTTTGGGTCTGGCTCATAGCCTGCAGATAGCAGATGCTCACCAATGAATGAACCCATGTATTCTAACATTGGGCCCTTGCTTGACCTTTATACTCTGTAGCCTCTGGATAACATCTAAGTTTTATGTAGCCTTTGCTCCATAGTACGTCAAAAAGCAAAGGACCTAAACATAACGAGTTCACCCACAAGCCTCATTGGCTCCTATGTACCTTCCATGTTTTAGGAAGTTCATACCCCTATGGACATCTGTCTGTTTGGGGGTGATCAAAGATAGAGCAGCCCTTAATCTGCTGGTTGGGAAACAGGTTACTATTTCTCCGGTCTCTCTAAACCTAGAAGGGAGAAGCTAAAGGAAGAAGACTGTCATGGCTTTGGACAATGATTTAACTTCTCCAAGCTCCTTCCCCTAAAAGAGGAAAGATCACACTTGCTACAAGGACTATCTTGAGAATTAAATGAGTTGGTTCATGCAGACCTCCTCTAAATAGAAGGACATGTGCTGTGAACCTTGATAAAAACAAAAACAAAAAAACACTCCTTCCTCCTGTCAGCCTCACTGCTGCCTCTCACGTCTGGACTCACTCTGTGTTCGATCCGCAGCCACTTGTACCTACAGAACCAATGTGGCCCTTTTTCTCAATGTGGTGTTTTCTCTGATTCCTTGTAGGAGGTGCTTGAACTTGCTTTCTCCATCTTGTATGACTCAAACTGCCAACTGAACTTCATAGCTCCTGACAAGCATGAGGTAAGGGTCTCAGTGGGGTTAATTTGTGAGAGAATGTCACTTTTTCCTCTTGCTAGAAAAACAAGCAAGAGAGAAATATTGTAAAGAAATATCATTTAAAAAAAAAAAAAGCCTGCCTAAGAAAAATCATGAACAAAGAAACATCTCGTTGATTTGGAATAGAATGAAAACTTCTTTTTTTTTTTTAAAGATTTTATTTATTTATTTGACAGAGAGATAGAGATCACAAGTAGGCAGAGTGGCAGGCAGAGGGAGAGGGAGAAGCAGGCTCTCCGCTGAGCAGGGAGCCTGATGTGGGGCTCGATCCCAGAGCCCCGGGGTGATGACCTGAGCCGAAGGCAGAGGCTTAACTCACTGAGCCACCTAGGCACTCTGAATGGAAGCTTCTTTAAAAACCTCCAGTTATCACAGAATCAGCCTCTTACTAGCTTGACCAAGAGTTCATGGTAAAGAAAGAGAATGTACAAATGCTTCAGCAAGGGTATAATTGTCAACCCTGAGGAAGAATCAGCCTTGAGGAAGCTTTGGTTTCCATTGAGTATTGGATTTTGAGTCAGGATCTTCCCAAGATAAACTTGTCTCTATTCTTTAAAACATTGGATGAAGTAGGTTTTCTACCATGTTTCCTTAAGTTATTTTAAGAGATTCAGGGCTGTCTCTGCTGTTGGAATTTTATTTTTAAGATGATTTTATTCCTTTTTGACATCTTGTTATATGTAAAATTTGTTTTTCTTCTTGAAGCACGCCTGTCAGCTATATTTAAAATATTTAGCATAGATCTAGGAAAATGTATTTGTAAGGTGAAATACAGCTATGGTTGATGTAACTCGCTCTCTTGTAAACGAGAGCCCAGCATTATGCTCCAAACTCTTTATTTTTAGATGATACCATTCAAGTTTTTGTTTTACATGTGGTTGCATAAACAGCTTTTAGAAAGGAATGGAACATTTTAATAGAATCTGACTTTTGTTTCCCATTTCCCCTAGGAGACTCTGCTCATTTAGAAGTTATTCAGTATCTGCTTTTCACTGGTTGAAAGCTTTTGAATAAAATTGTACATCCCAAAGAGAGAGGAAAGATTAGATGCAAATCCTGCATTTAGAATGGTGCTTAAATGTAATTCTGTGTTACTTGACATTTAGTTTGCAAAAGGGTATGACTTTGTCTTCATCTTTCTGAAAATAGATACTGAGGCCTACTGCTTCTCTTTTTAAATAAAATTGTGGTTATATACAGGCAGGCCATCGTATTAAGAAGGAGAACTCTGGATGTTATTTAAATCTAGGCAAGGCTGTTTTCTCCAGTGTGCATTAATTCCAGATAAGGACAAATGTTCTCTGACTGCCAAATTTTTATTTGTAACTGCCACCTTTTATTGATACGGGGAGGTGGAAAATGCCATACACTTGTGAACACTTCTCATTTCTTCAGCTCTCTTTCATATGTATTACCTCATTTTATTTGCATAATCACTCAATAAAACAGGAAGTCCTATTACAGATATCTTCATTTATCATATAAGGAGAGAAGCCTCCCAAAATCGAGTACCTCAACGTTAGTAAGGATAATAGTAATTGCAACTAGCCCGGATTTCTCTCTGCCAGGCACCATCCCGTGTCTTACGGACATTCACCTCACTTAATCTTCATTATACCTCTGAGAGAAACAAACTATTATGCCCATTTGATAAAGGAGGGAAATGAGTCACAAAGAGGTTAAGAAGCCTGTCCAAGGTCAAACTAGTAACAAGTAATAGAGCTGGAATTGAAACCACGGAGCCTTGCTCTAGGGTCCCTGTCTCCTTGGTCCCTGCACTGTGTAGCTAGGGAGGCAGGAAGCTGGACCAGACCTCCCCGCTTCTGGCCTGTGCCCGTTGCCCAGTGTGGGCAGTTAATCACCTCAGGGCCGAAGTGGCACCATCTGTACCCACGCCGATATCCAGTTGCCCCAGCTCCAGATTCCTAGCAAAGCAAATCCAGAAAAATCATTTATTTGTAAATATTCCAGTGTGCCTCTCTAAATAACAGTGTCCATTTTGAAACCAACTACAGTACCATTCTCACAGATGATTTGTTAACATTTTGATACCACCATCCGTAGTTGGTTTTCAGACTTCTCCCCTTGTCTCCTTTGTGTGTTTTCTTTCTTCTACACTTTGTTCAGATCAGCATCCAAATAAGATCCATGCATCACAATTGGTCAATGTGTTTCTTCGATTTCCTTGATCTATAGGTTCCTCCCTTTCTCTCTCTCTCTCTCTCTCTCTCTCTCTCTCGGGAGCATCTGCTTGTGCTCTTCTTCCTTGCAAACCATTCATTGAAAATACCAGGTCAGCTGTCTGGTAACCTTGCTGAGAGTCTAGATTTTGCTGATTATAATTAGGTGTATTAGTTCACTGTGGCCACTGTCACAAATTACCGCAAATTTAGCAGCTTAAAACACCATAAATGTATTACCTTACAATTCTGGAGGTCAGAAGTCTGATGTAGGTCTTTTGGGGGCTAAAATCAAGGTACTGCCAGGGCTGAATTCCTTTTTGGAGGTTCTAGGGGGAAAATCCGTTTCCTTGCCGTATGCACGTCTAGAGGCCACCGGCATCCCTTGACCATGACCTCCATTCTCCCACAACCGTGGCGGTTGAGTCTCCACACCACCTCATTCTGACCTCCTCCTCCATAGTCAAAACTCCCCCTCTCTCTCCCTTCTCTTGCTCAGTCCTATCCTGTTTCCCTCTTCCACTTTTAGGGACCCTGGTGATTACATTAGCCCCAGCTAGACAATCCCAGAGGACTTTCCTATTTGCAGGTCAGCTGCTTAGCGATTTTAATTCCCTTTGCTGTGCACCCTAACATACTCACAGGCTCCAAGACACGATCTCCCTTCAAAGGAGGGTGTTCTTCTGCCATTGCAAGCTGCAGTTATTTCACGGTTATCCGTTTCCCGTGTTTCCAATTGAGTGGTAGTTGGAGGATTCATCTAGTTGAGGCTCAACTTTGAGCAACAATGATGTCCTATTCTTCCGTGGTGTCTGGAAGTCTCTCTTTGGGGGATGTTAGCAGCCATTGGTGATTTTGGCCTAGATCCTTGGACGTGTTAAACATTGGAAAGGTTGATACCTCAATTTGGTTATTCCTTCTTCTTTATTAGTGGAAAACTGGCCTCATATTTCAGGTTATACAGTTTATATGGAATAGGGAGGATTAACCCTTGACCATCCTTGTCAGTCTTCAGAATAACGCATGTCTTCCAAATGAGGATGGCGAGGTGGTTTTGGTGTTTGAGCATCGTTCTGAAGTAATGGATTTAAACATATTTGTGTTTTCATGGGTTGCAGTGATTGTCATGGTCAGTGTCCAAGTAATCCTGTCTAGAGAAAGTAGGAGCACCTTCTGGTTGGCTTCCAAGTCCTACTGACATGAGCCCAGATGTCTTGGACAACTTTTAGTCATGCTGCTATGACAAAATATGCCAGGCTTATCCGCGTTTTCTCCGTGGAGCCATGGTCCCTTCTGGTAGAAAGTGGTATTTAGCAACCAGAATCTGGCCATTAGCTGTGCATACTAGTACTTGGTTGGTCATTATTTTTAGGCCTTTTTAGGGGAAGAGCTAGGAGTTACATTATTTCTTTAAAGATAAAATACATTTTAAGTTCATTTTGATACTTTGAACTCAGATTCAGTCCTACCGAGTTTTTATTTATTGATTGATGTACTCTTTAATAAAATTTTCTGGGCCTGCTGCTTCTCAAAAAAAAGGCACCATAGAAGTGTTGCTGTGGGTTAATCTGTACTGGGAAACTGGCCAGAACTGGGATGTCTGTACAAAAAGCAGTAATCCCATGACTTAGGGATTTATGGTCAAACAGCGTTAGAGCCAGAAGGGGCCTCAGAGCACATGGAATTCAGTACGCACCTGGAAGCGTATCAGAATTAGCTGGAAGCTTTTCTAAGTAAAATTTACTCACCACAGATTTACAAGCCAGGATCTCCAGAGTAGAACCTCAGTATCTATTTTCAGGAAGGTTATTTATGTGGAAAGTAACGTTTAGAGGAGTTCAGAATCTGTCTAATGTATTCATGCGGACGTGAGTACTTGCAGACATCTCTTAGCGATCAGCTGGTGTTTAGATGGGTTCAATGCTTTGGCAGAGATCACAGAGCCAAGGTGAAGTTCCACACTTCAGGGCTGCACTACCCAGACACACATCCTCGGAATACACCCACGGTGCATCTCCTCGGCTTAAAAAGTCCTGCCACTGGTGTGCCTCATGGGAAAATTCCAAATCGCTGTGGCTTAGGGTTTGTAAAGGGCTTGCAGTCCTATAGTACATTTTGCTTTGAGATCTGCTGTTATAGTCCAGGTAACCACAGTGTAAAGGACAGGCTACGTGTAAGGTCTGGAATTGTAACTTGACCCAGTGAGCGCAGAAGAAGGGGTGGCAATCTAGAGCCCATTCTAGAAGGAAGTCTAGTCTGACGGTAAGAACAGAACAAATGCTATCACAGAGGCCCTACAGAGGACTCGGAGATCCTAAAAAGTGAGTGGAGCACAGCATCCAGAACGCAGGCTGTTCTGTCAGATGCTGGCAGCGGAAGCCAGTTTGGCCACCACATATCTCGGCTCTAATGCCAAGGCCCAGGGCTCTAGGAGGGAAAAGTAGAAGAGCAAAGCAGGTCCTCAGATAAAGGAAGCAGAGTTTCTTTCTTCAAGGAGTCCACAGTCTACTAGAGAAACAAAAGGCATGGTCAGTTTTTTGGTTTTTGTTTTTTGGTTTTGTTTTTTGGTTTTTGGTGTTTTTTTTTTTGTTTTGTTTTGTTTTGTTTTGGCATGGCCAGTTTTAATGAGAAAGGAAGAACCAGCTCTTAGTTGAGTGCTCCAGAGGGCTTTCCAAGATCAGCGCTGTCCCCAGGAACCAGGCTTCCCAGACCCGGAGGAGAAGAAACCTGGAAACTAGAGACTGAGGGAGAAGAGACAGGCAGCCAGTCCACCTCCCATGAAGATCAGCCAATAATTTTAGCCATTTTGTCCCCCAGACACTGGGCAGCAGAATGTTATTGCCCAGCCCTTTGCAGAGAAATGCTGGGGTGGGACTACTGTTGGCTTCGGGGTGAGAGCCGGCTGTCATCGTGAGTGTTAAGAATCCAGAAGAAGAGGCAGAGATTAGCCACTAGACTAGGAACTATGCTTGGAGTCAGGAAAGAAGCAGGCTTGACTTAATGCTGAGTCCGGGCGCGCTAGGGTATATCCGACCAATAGCTTAAAAGCAGACTCACCGGTAGGATGTTGGAGGTGTGACGTTGTGAGGTCACGCAGCACTCAGATCCTCCTGCTATTACAGAAGAAGCATCATTTGCACTGAAGAGTGCAGGTGCACTAGAGTTAGATCGCCTGAGTTCCAGTCCCGCCCACTCCACCTGCTACCACGTTCCTCAGCCTCTCGGCACCTCGGTCCTCTCACCTGCAAGCCAGAGATGTCAACTTTATAAAGTGGTGATGGAGGCAGAGCACTTAGCACAGAGCCCAGCACATGCTGAGTGGTCATTTTTAACCTCTGTCACTACCCTTATCACTGTCATCAGTAGTCAGTTACCCTTGTCACCTCCTTTTCCACCAGTACTGTATCTGGACGGATGGGCTGAATGCGTTGCTGGGGAAAGACATGATGAGCGAGCTGACCCGGAATGACCTGGACACCCTGCTCAGCATGGAAATCAAGCTCCGCCTCCTCGACCTGGAAAACATTCAGATCCCCGACGCGCCTCCCCCCATCCCCAAGGAGCCCAGCAACTATGACTTCGTCTATGACTGTAACTGAAGTGGCCGGGCCCAGAAGCGCCCCCCTCCAAAACTGGAAAATCGAGCTAATGGGAGAGAAGAATGAAAACACACCCACGCCTTGGAACCCTCTTGCGGTCAAGAGAAGCTGTGGGTCAACACTGTCTTTGGCCTCGCCTCTAGCCCCAGCATTCTTCTGCCCCTACCTGGCGTCTTGCTCACTGCCCTGATTCTGTTTCTAGACTCCATTGCTTTAGGTCACTTCCCACTGCTGCAGTCTCCTGGCGGGAGCAGAGCAAAACCCGCCACCAATAAGAGAGCCAAAGGGCCCTTCCATCTGGACCCCCTGCCCGATGCCCAGCAGGCACATCCTCCCTCCCTGGAGGGGGCAAGCCGGCAGCACCGGACTGCCCCAAAGCCTGCCCGTCAGATCGAAGGGAATGCCCCAGTGCTTGTGTCTGGAAGAAACAGCCTAGCTGCCAGAGAAGACCAAACACCACCTCCTTGTTCCCCTTTTCTCTGGAGTCTGCTCACACCAGTTCCCTGTGATTCGAAATCTGCTTTCAGATCCCTTCCCTCCTCTGTGCAGGCCTTTGCCTTGTGCTGTTCCTCTCTGGTTCCAGGAGCAGCAGCAGCAGCCTCGTCAGAGCCGTGGCCGCACCGGGTCTCCCGGACCCAGTCCCAGGTCCCGTGCCCACTTCACGTCTGCACTGTGACCGTGACCAACCTTCCTTCCTCGCCAGCTAGTCTTGGGTGTCCTCTCTCTGCCCTAGCCCGCGCCTGCCCTCTTCGGGCCTCCCAGCCCCTTAGTTGAAAGCACAAGTGGTGAAATGAGTCGTCATCCCCATCTCTAATATACTAAACCGAAATGCCTCTGTGGCAGGCGGCCCCCCTCGACGGGTTTGGTGTGTTTGGTGTTAACCTTCTCCTGGGGGTTCTGCTATAACACAGGCCCCTCAGGATGGTCAAGCTGTCAGACATCCAAGTTTACATCATTGTAATTATTACAGGTATTGACAATTTGCAAGGGTTGGGGGATGGTTGGTTGTTTTGTTTTGTTTTGTTTGCTTTGTTTTTGTACAAAAGAGTCTAACATTTTTTTGCCAAACAGATATATATTTAATGAAAAGAAGAGATACATAAATGTGTGTACTTTCAAGGTTTTTTTTTAATTATTTTAATCCTAAACATCTTCCTGAGAATAACATTCCCTTACACATGCTGTGGAATAAAATGAATTGTGATGAGTTGGGGAGCCAGTGTTTTGATTTGGTGACTTGCTGCTTGCTGTTTGGTCTTTAGCATCACTCTAGAGCTTGCCAGCAACGTTGCTGGCCCCACCCCAGACCTGCAGAATCAGGTGACTGGTGCACACAGCAACTTTTGAGAAGCGCTGGCTTAGGGGACTCAGCCATGGCTAGGTCACCCAAGACTCAGTAAAGCACATTCCTTCTAAGAAGACTGTCTCAACTCACAGCGTAAGTCAGACCCACTACGTGAAAATTCAAGTATTTATTTTGCACTGTTGCCTCCTGACGGGAACGTTCCTCTTTTCTTCCCCCTCACCATTACAGGATGTCCAGAACTGACCAAATTAAACACATCACACTTTGAGCGAGCGCATTTAACCATGGAAAAGACTGCAGCCCCATGGAGCAGAAATAAATTCAGTCAAAAACGAAATAAATCTAACCACGAATTAATAAGATACGGGTCAGAGCCCCGTAAATGATTTTTCTGAGGTCAGTTCCACCGGACGCGTATCTGGATCATAAAGTCTGAGGGCTGCGAGGGCTGTCAGAGACGTCCAGGTGTGCAAATGCAGCACAGGCCACTCTGGACTCGCCACCAGAGTGTTCCATGCCTTCAGGTCACTGCTCCGGACCCTCATCAAGATGTGCAATTACAGATCCAGTTGAGTTGAGATGACATGGTCCAGGGCCCTCCATAAATTGCAGGAAAAAAATCCTTCCTAATCCATAGTAATTCACAGGCAATTATGCTTCCCATCAGAGCACTCGCACCTGACTGTCGAGTCGATGTGTCCTTTATCATTAAGCTCTAATGACGTTAACCCGTATGTCCTTCTTGTTGGGAGCGCTTATTACCCATCGTCATGATAAAAAGACAAATGTTAGCTAAAAGAAAGTAGACAGAATCATACTGTTCTTTACTTCGGAGTTCCAGATCTGTCCTTGGAAGGGAAATTCTTTGGATCAAAGTATCCGAGGTCCTGGGACTCTGGGTTTAAGAGACGGGGTCCATCCTCCAACCCTTGCTGGGAAGAACCAGCCCCTTTCCCTTTTGGCATTTGTGCTTCGGTGCATTAAATAGAAACTAACCCTTTCAGATAATGAAGAGAGCATTCTCCTACCTCTCCTTAGACCCTCCGTCTATGGACAGGTGATATCTGGAGAGTGTGACGTCGTTCCTTCATTTTGCAGCAGGATGGTGCAGGTTGCCATCCATATTTGGACAGCTCATCTCATGGGGCTCAGCTGCCAAGGCTTCCAGACGGTGAGACTTCCCCCTCCAGCTCAGCTCCTGCTGCCTCAGGTTTCCAAGCCCGGACCAATCGGGAAAGCCAGGGGCGTAATGACATAGGAAGTTGAGTTTGTAACCAGATCTACGCTGCTTTCTTCAGTTCGGCTTTACCTGAAATAAAACTGAGCATTGCATTTGAATCTGCTGATATTTTAATTCCTGTCTGGTTTTTTATTCAGAACCTGTACAAGGAAGGGTAATCAATTGGCCCCCTCAAACTCAGCTACTTACAAGGATAAGAAAACCTAACAGTCGTTACAAAGGAAAAAATGCTGGGCCGAATGTTTCTTGAGTCTATTTGCACATCCATCCTAAACCAATTAGTTGGTTTCCAATTCTCAAATAAAGCCTGGCCTACCACGTGCTCTTACAATGAACTCAGCAGGTGTCCTGATGCCATACATGCCTTTATTTTGTTGTAGTTATGCAATATTTTACAATTAACATAAACCTGTAACTTAAAGGAAATAAAATACCCACACCATAACGAAAACTGTGCTCACCACTAAGCACTAGGCATGCAACAAGAATAAAATATGTAAGTCTAAAGTTTGCAAAAAAGAAGAAGAAAATCTGTGAAATCAGGAAAGTTATCATCAAAGAAGTTAGTGAATCATGAAAGCAATAATTGCAGCACAGTGTGGTAAACAGTATATAAATATGTACAGGGTAGAGAACTAGAAAGAGGTCATGCTCAACACGTTTGATCACGAGATAAAGGAAAACAAGAAAGGAGTAGAACTTTGAGTTCAGTCTCAAAAGACGGCACACATTCACCGTGCAAGAGATGAACACTGCAGGCAGAACAAAGTGGCAAGGGCGTGGAGGCATGAAAATCCATGACTGACTGTTCACAAACCTATGTCACTCGGTGTGGCTGGTCTGTAGGATGCCTATGGGAGAGGGTACTACTGCAGGGCAGGCAAGGCACAGAGACTAAAAATCCTGACATAGCTGGCAAGGGACTTGCACTTGAGGGCAAGAGAATACATTCAGACAAGGGATGGTGTTGGATTTACCACTAGGAAATGTCACAACGACAAAACACCCCCGTGGGGGGAAGACTGGAGTGGGAGAAATTGCAAGCAGAGATATTAGCAAGAAGGTGATGGAAATAGTCCCAAGCCAGAACCGTGGAGCCCAGACTCTGGCACAAGCAGTGGGAAAGAAGAAGAGAGCAAAGGTATTAAAGAGGCAGAACTCGCTGCCTCTCAAGGGACAGAGAGAGAATGCAAATGACTCCTGAGTTTCTGGAATGAGTAAGCAGATAACAGAGCTGTTTTTCTCTAAAATCAGGAAGAGAGGAGGAACAGGAGATTTCAGGAAACAACAATGAGATGAAATCATAAACTGAATTTGTTGGACTTTTCCAAACAAAGAAATAAAATCTTGGGCAAGTCATTTAACCACTCTGAGCATCTTACCTCATTAATGAAATGGAAATCTCATTACTTGAGAATACTATGGATGGGGTGGCTAGAACCATCAGTGTTTGGGAAGTAAGTCCCCTCCCTTCCCCAACCACGGCCGCCCCTTTCCTCCCACCCCTTCCTTTCCTTTGGTTTGAATGAACCATCTCTAGCACAACTCAAACTAAATGGCATGTTTCAACAAATGCAACCTTCTTTCTGAGAAAGAAAAATAAGCAAAGGAGAGGAACAAAGGAGAAACTGAAGATGTTAACATATTTGAAATAAGGATTTTGATAACTTGCAATAGAACCATAATTAAAAATAAATTTGGGGGGAAAGGATGTATGGTATAATCCCATATGAAAATAGAGTTATACACTACATTTTTCTCCTAATGTAATTACATGTTTTCTGACATTTAATGAACACTTCAAGTTAAGTGGGCTTTTTTAATTCAGAAAAATAATTAGAACACATCCAGGTGAAGGAAGGGAATAATTATACCAGAAGCATCATGTAAAGAGAGTTGCCAACTTGAACATTAAATCCAAATTTCCTCCTGGAAGCCTGTGTAAATAAGGAAGCCAACTGGGATGTAAAGCTCTCATTTTCTTAGTAAAAATTTTATTCCACCATAAGAAAACCACCTTTCCCAGGCACCACATTTTGGAGGAGATGTGCTATTCAAAGCACTTACCACCTTCAATAGACACCTCTTAGCAGGTGCTACTTGTCTGTCATTCTGTTTTGCAGAATGAAAGGGGTTGCCCTTGTAGCCTTGTAGATGAAAGCACACAGGCCATCTGAGTGCTGGTGTGGGTGTAGGGAGTGCGTGATTGAAGAATCAGAAGAGGATCCTGGGAATAAAGCAACAGAAGAAGGGTTGGCCAGAGAAAGAGGTTCAGAAAGCACAGAGCGAGTCCAGGGCCAGAAGAGCTGTTGCGAAGGAGAAAAGCAGGGTCTGGGAACCCAATTCCACTGAAATGTAACCAGGCACTTGCTATGCACCAAGCATGTTGCACAGAGCTATAAAAATAAGAAGTGGACTCTGTCTTCAAGAGGCTCATTGTCTAAGACAGGACAGAGAGGCAAATAAATACAGTCCATGGCTAAGAAGACCATAGCATCCCACCTACTGAGCTAGCACTCGGAGCAGGTGACCGCCCCTGCCTGGAGGAAGTGAGGTCGACAGAATTGGGGGGGGGGTGGGGGGACCAGAAGCCACCAGGTGATAAGGGAAAGAAGGCCGAGCTGGATCCCTGCTTGTCCTTTGGGACTCTCTTGGGTCGTCACTTGCCCTGGAAAGCATCCCCTAGATATCAAAGTCAAGGCTGGAGACTCCTCTGCGCTCCCACAGCCACTTCTACTTACCCTGTTGTTACTGAGGCTTTCTCTGTCTTCCCCAGTGGCCTGTGGCCCCATGGGAGGAGTAACCAGGCCGATGGTTCTCACCACACCCATGCACTACCTTTAGCACAGTGCCAGGCACTAAATTGGACTGCAGTGGTACCTTCTAGAATAATTGGTAAAGGGCATTCCAGCAAGATGTAGGAACATGAGGCCTTAGAAAGAGGAAACGTGTCATGGCTGGGACGGAGATGAGCATGGCAGAGAGAAGAAGAGGAGACAAGCTTGAGCCAGAGTGAAGAGCCGTGAATGGCAGCTGGAAGTGTATTCTTTCTGTCACCTGGGGCCACCGACATGCACAGAGGTGACCAGCATGACCAGATTTGCAGTTTAACATCACCACACTTGCTCCTTGGCAGCAGCACAAAAGACAGTTTGGAGAAGAAGGGGTCTGGAGGCAGGGAGATCAGGCTGAACCCCTGTCAAAGGCGCTTCGCTTGTAAGAAGGCTCAACGTGCCAATCCATCAAATGACTGGGATTGCGTTGCGTCCAGCAGAGATTACACACAGGTGCTGTCAAAGAGGTGAAACTTGACCGTCACTGCAAGGACGGAAAAAAAAAAGGCGGAAGAATCTATTTTTTGAAGCCTCATGTATAAATACAAAACTAGAGATAAGACCTGATCTTCCTCAGACTGCCTGTGAAAGCAAAATCTGGACAAATGCTGGTTACGGAAAAGATAGGGAGCATTGCAAATACAGAGATGGGTAAGATCTAGCAGCAAATACTGAGTCACGGTGGTGCACTCAGGGAGGGAGGCGGCAGGGAAGAAACAAATAAATGTCAAACGAGTAAAATAGGAGATAAAAGGCTGTGGAAAAGAAAAGTTAGTGTGTAATTCTCATCGACATTGGTACAATGTACCACGTTGACATCACTGATGAGAATGTCTAATGCCAAATAAAATGGCTCTGAAAAACATAAACTAAGACCATTATAAATACAAAAGAATTGATGAACACCACACTTTATGTAGAGACCTTAAATAATGGCATTAGGCTTTAACTAACACGATTAACTGGATTCAACAGATATTTCAATATGTATAATCTGCAGTAAAGATACATTATTCAAAGATCTTTGGAATAGGTTCAGAATCAATTGTGTAGTTGTCTGCAAAGGAAATCCTTGTACCGCAAGATAAAAAGTAAGTATAAAGGATTTCTGGCTCTGTGACAATACAAAAAACATCCCCTTGCCAAAATTACTTTAAAACCAACAAAACATTTAAACACAGTGAAAATGATTTTAAATTATTTTACCTGAGCTTGTCATAAAGAAAGTGAAGCCCACAGGTGCCCATGATGAAGAGAGAAGTCAACTGAAAGCTCCAAGCTGGGGCTGAAGTTGTGGGCACCTTGACGGGTGCGGGCTCTCATGCCCAGGTGCGGACGGATGCCAGGTGTCGTGTGCAAGCCAGATAGGGGGTGGAACTGGGCTCTTCCCGTAAAAGCCTGAGAAGGCTCAGTTGCAGATTAGAAGGGGAAAAAGAATCTATCCATTGGTACAGTACGATAACATGAATTCTCAAGACCATCAGCCTGTGACTCATATGATTTCAGGGCTCACATCTATACTGCTTCCATATGTTCTAGAATGTCCGCTTGAAAGACTAACATAATACCTGGTCCTGGCCTGGACAGAGCTGGACTCCTGGCAGAAGAAAATGAAAAACTACTCTGGGTGTGACCCTCTATGAGGGAGTTCCACAGGGAAGGCATTAAAAAGTTGTGCTTACCTTAAAAGAGTAAAACAACTCTTAGAAGTCACCTGTAGTGGATAAGTGGAAGATTATAAGCTAGAATTCTATTCCCAGTTAAAATGCCAGTCGAGTGGGAAAAAAATAATAAAGTCGTTTTCCAACAGGGATCGAGGGAGTTTGTCACAGACAGATGATCTGTAAGTGTGGGAAGAAAATACAGAGTATGGGGAGCAAATCTTCAACAAAGGGCTGTGCACAAGACAACAATAGTAGTAACTAATTCAAGGTGTATTAAAACAATGTGGGATTAAGATGCAGGACAAGGATATAACCTACAACGAAAGGCAAAATGTAACTTGAAACATTTTCGTCTTTTAACCTTTAGCATTTTAGAAATACTAACCATCTTTAGACTTTAAATCAATTCTGTGTATTAAAAGTTGGGGAGGAACTACCAAAAATACTAGAAACAAAAATGTGTAACTTTGCTATCAATAGAAGGAAAAAGGTAATAAAATTAAGGCAATTCAGTAATAAATAAAGGAAGGAGCACCCACAATGTGAGTGATGCAGTTGAAAACTGTGAAAAGGAAATCAAAAAGGCAATTAACAAAATATAAGGTGAACGATCTGTAGAGAAATGAGAAAATATTCACCACCACACAAACTGAAGAAACGTGTATCAGAATGAGCTGCCTGCTTGGCTTACCACATTGGCAAACAGCTATATGATTTACAGGTTATTTCTCTTACTATGTAAATGAATCAATAAGAAAAACAGAGTAACCTAATGCAGAATAATCCAAAAGAAATATGGGTTAACGAGAAGAGTAAGTAAATCCTTAAAGAATCATGAATATACAATGAGCAAAAAAAGTGTTCATGGTCACAAATAATTTTAAAAAGGCATATTGTTAATACCTGAAGACAGAATTTTGTCTAAGAAATTTTTATGCTTTCAATGATGGATGGTAAAAGGATAGTGAATCAAGCTCTCACAATTTTCCTGGAGAAACATTTGGCAATATATATCCAAAGTCTTCAAGATACGACTGACTCTGACCTTGTACTTCTCATCAAATGGAATGGCTCTGTTTCTTTTGTTTATCTGTTTAACACACTAAGCTCCTCTGTATGATTTTGTTAAGAAGAGATTCCGGTGTTTAAAAATAAAACTTTAAAACCTCAGGATTAAATAACTTACCGGACATCCATTTCCACCATAACCCACGGCGGGCTCTCAAAATGATATGAAATGTTTTCTTAAAAGGAAAGATGTTAATAAATTATTACCTGAAAAAATAGATTATAGTAGGAGTGTGTGTATTTTATTTTTAAGTGTAAACGTGTATTAAATATGCATAGATAAGGGTTTAGAAGAATATACGCCAAGATGTTTTTAATGGTTTTCTCTATTTGGATGAAATTCTGAGAATTTGTTTACTTGCTTGTTTATTGCTAAGTCTGTGTTTCAGATTTTTGTCTTACATATGCCCTGCCTTTGAAATAAGAACAACTTATTCTGCTTTTCTAAACCCAATGCCAGTAGATGAATGACGTGAACTAATTGTATCCACTCCGATCCTTGCATTGCCCTGTTGCCCATACATTCTCATCTCCTGCTTTCTGCTGTCTCCTCCAATCCTCCCTGCCTTTGTGTGTTGCCTGCAATTGACCTTCAGTTAGCTGCCCTTGTCTCCAACATCAGCTCTATCTTTGGGCTCATCTCCTCCTCCGACCAGCCCCTCCTGTAATCTATCGGGCAACGGCACTCCTGTCACCCCCTCTAGTCTGCCTGTTCCAGATTTCTTACAAAAGCTGTCACCAACTATGAGGATGTCTGCCTCTTTGGATGATGAGACTTAATGGGTCAAATCACGTTGATAGACATTAATCCTACCTCCCAGCCAAGTGCAGGAGGCCCATCCTTAAGCAAGCCTGTGCTGGAAAACTAGAGTGCCCAACCAGTCACCAGAACACCCCCTCTTCATGCAGAAAAATCTGAACACAACAGTGTTCCCCTTATCTGAGGGGGTACATTCCAAGACCCTCAGTGGAGGGTCTGAAAGTGCAGATAGTACTGAACCCTTTATACAGTATGTTTTTTCCTATACAGACATACCTGTGATAAAGTTAACTTATCCATTAGGCACAGTAAGATGAACAGCAATAATGAATACTAAAACAGAACAATTATAACCATATACTATAATAAAAGTTATGTGAATGCGGCCTCTCTCTCTCAAGATAGCTTATGTACCGTATTCACCCTTCTTCTTGTGATGACCTGAGTTGACAGAGTGTCTCCGTGATGGGATGCAGGGAAGGTAATGACACAGGCAGCAGCATGAGGCTTCCACTGACCTGAATATAGATCAGAAAGAGGGTCATCTGCTCCAGGACCACAGTGGAGTGGGGGTAACTGAACCCAAGAAACCATGGATGAGGGTAAGACTACTGTACATATAAGAATAAAAGAATGTTCATTACCTTTACTGATTTTCATCTACCAGTCCTGTGTGCACCACTTAAGGCCCTACGCATACATTCAATCATCTTCTTCATGACAACCTTTCAGTACTTGAAAGCAGCTATTATGGTCCTTTTCAGTCTTTTCCTATTTCTTTTGACCCTTCCTATGTGACATAGTACTATGGACTGAATGTGTGTGTACCCTAAAATTCATCCGTTGAAAACACAACACCCAAGTGATGTTAATTGGAGGTGGGGTCTCTGGGCAGTGATTAGGTCCTGAGGGGATCAGTGTCCTTCTAACAGAGGCCCCAGGAAGCAACCTCACCCCTTTCCATCCTGTGAGAACACAGTGAGAAGCTGGCAGCCTGCAACCCAAAAGAGTGATTTCCCCAGAACTCAACCATGCTGCCACCTTGATTTTGAACTTTCAGTTTCCAGAACAGCCAGAAATAAATTTCTATTGTTATAAACCACCCAGTATGTGGTATTTTGTTAGAACAGCCAGAAAGGAGTAAGACACATGGATTATAGCTAGCCATCAATAAAGAAACTCTAGTTTGATGGTGTTCCACTTAAAATATGTCACTTGAAACCAATCAGTTTTCTAAATGTGGTCTGACAGTCCAACAAACAAAAGACCTTACTTAACTCACAGAATATTTTTTCATGATTAAAACTTAAGAACACAACTTATTTGACTTTATTTTAATTTCATCTGAATTTTTTAAGATTTTGTTTACTTGGAAGAGAGAGGGGCAGAGATAGTGAGAGAGAATAAATGGGGAGCATAGGAAGAAGATGTGGGGCTCAATCCCAGGACCCTAGGATCATGACCTGAGCCAAAGGCAAACGCTTAACTGACTGAGCCAACCAGCTAAGCTCATTTGATTTTTAGAATCCGTGATACTATTGACCAAAGATCCTAAGAGATTTAGCAAGATCTGATGGTATGAAATACACTTTTTAAAAATAAATGCACAACATAGATGTCAGAAAATAGTAACTCCTGAGTGCTTTTCTAGCTAATTGTATGTGTGTTTGAGAGAGAGACTGAGAATGGACCTGTGTGTTGAGGAAAAGCCCAGCTCTTGTGCAATGTCATGGTTGTATAGATATTAAGAAAAGATAAGCTTGGAAATCATGTGTACCAATTCCAGTTCTAAGGCATGCTGATTGTGTGACTTAAGGTAAGTGATTTCCTGGTTTGTAAACCTTTCTCCATAAAGTCCTTTTATAAGAACTGTTGAAGAATTATTTAAATTCATATTTATAAGTTTTATAAGAAAGTATCTAGACACTAGAAAAGACTCAAAAACAGTAAATAATAAATACCCATAGGAGACATTTCAGATAACCACAGTCAAATACACCTACACTGGGGCTCTTGGAGTCTGAGAATCAGGTCACACTCGACTCCGCCTCCCAGGCTAGCTGCTGACCACACGGATCTCATCATTCACTATAACTTTCACACTTTTCCCCATGAATTATTACTAAGCCTCATTTTTGCTAATCAAATCTTACCCCCCCCCTTCCTGGTGGTGGTGGCGGAGGCTGAATGCATGGGCCAGACCCAGGATCAGTGGTCCAACCAGCAGGAAGAGAGCTGGAAGTGGAAACTGAGTCAACATGCAGGAATTGAGCAGAACCGGCAGGCAGTGGAAGCAAGGTAAGGAGCCAAGGGGCATTCTAAGAGGTGCCAGGAATAATGGGGTGAGCTCTGTTCTTTGCCTTTGTTGGACAAGAGAAATGTGGTGCCTGTGTGGCTCTGGCTGCCATTTGCTGATCACCCGATGGCAGGCGTTGTGCTAAAGGCTTTCCCTTCACTACCTCATCTCCTTCCCTTCATTACCTCATCTCCGTCTCCAGGAGGCTGGTAGTGTTACTTGTTTCCCAGATGAGATGTCCAAAGCTCTGAGGACGTAGGTCACTCTCCAAGGTCACAGAGTAAGGAAGGAGGTGAATCTGGAGCTGAGTCAGGCTTCTCTGATTCCATGGGTTCTACTCACTCCAAAGGACAGTTGTGGTAGACCTTCGTCCCCCGATACTCCTGCTTTTTTTTTTTATCCTAAGTTTAACTTTCAGTTCTCTCTTCTGTGGGGGAGAGCAGGCCATCGCCTTTTGCTAATGGACTCCCTTACCTCCAAAACACTAGGCTTCTCTAGAAGCGCCATGAACTGTGTGCTGTCCCCTAGGCTGCCTGGGATCCTGCAGCCCTAATCCTTCAAAGCATGCCTCACCTGTTCAGCCTCACATCTGAGCAAGTCTCCACAGCTGCATCAGTTCTAGATCTTTCACCGGGCATCTATACTGCCTTATCCAGGTCATAAGTTGTAACAGAACTTCCTCACAACCCTCAAAATTCCCCCCACAAACCTTGATTTATTTATCCTGGATTCCATCAGCTTTTCTCTCTTTGGCCCATCTCTCTCTTTCATATCTGCTCTTAGATAACTTCTTTAGCAACCTTCCCATTTTCTTTGAGGTCATCATGGTCCTTGAGAGTCACCAGGGTAGATTTTATGAAGATCAGTTTCCAAAATATGTGCCCAGAACTTGTGAGGAGGTGCTTCAAATACAAATAATAATAATAATAAAATTTTTTTTAAAAAGACCCTTGCCCTATCAGTGGGTGCCATTGGGTTATTCCCTTGTGACAAGGAGCATCCATGGCTTTTCCTATAATCAGCTTTCCAGCACTTCCCCCATTACAGGCTAGTGGCTCTTTGAGAAAGGAGACCATTCCTTTTCAAGACTGGATTCTGCATTTTCCTGTTTACATTTGGAAAAGATCGATGTGCTATCAGCGCAGAATGCAAAGCAGAAGAGAGAGTAAGAACCAGACTGGTAGTAGAGCTCTGGGCCCTAACAGAGCTCGCCATGGGGCTGTATTCCCATGTGGACACGTTTGGCAGGTGCGCACAGCCCTCCAAGAACAAGAGCCAGGGCTGACCCTCCCTCTGCGAAGAGGAAGGCCATGTCATGTCATTCCTTCTGCCTGCCATGGAGCTGTCTCTCTTCTGCACCTACTATGAGCAAAGTGAGGCTCAATAAAGAGCCATACGTGCAATTTCGTCTGACCCAAGTCTTTTTAGCATCTGTAAAGCAACCACGAATTCATCTATCACCAAATAAAGTCATTATCGAAGCAGCTGTTACCCAGACATGACTCCTAGCTGGGGTGGTGGGAGAGCAATTTATCTCTTAGCAGCAGCTTGCCAACATCTAACTTGCAATTTACAGAGAAGGAGAAATCCTCAGAATATAAGGTTCAGGCAGACATGTTGAAAATGGTGCTTTCAATTCTTTTAAAAATAATTTCTACTGTTTTTCAATGTATAAAATAACTTTTGGAAAATTCAGAAGCATGTACATAGGGAGAAAATGATCTAATCAAGACAACCATCATTAATATTTAAATATATTCCCCTTCCGGGGATTTGTATGTATATTAACAGATAGAAAAAACAGATAATAGATAGACAGAGAGAGTATTACTGAGAATATGCTATATATTTATATGTATTTGTATCATCAACTGAATGGAAGAAACCAGGGAAGATGAGTCTGTTCCCATCACTCTGCCCTCAGGTTAGCCAGGTTTCTCTTTCCAGAGATTCTCTTCATCCTTTTCCAGTGTTTGGCATCTGATTCCTGTGACCACTCCCCCACGACTTCTGGAAAAGTCCCCTGGCCAGTCTGAGCACCCTCAACGTCACACATCAGGATATCTCTTTGTGTCTGGTACTAATAGATGAGGATAACAAACAAGTCAATCCCATAAATCAATGGGGAAAAGTCAAAGGAAATGAGCTGAATCAGGATATTAGAGAAATATTAACAGAGCCCAACTTGAAGACCAAAGAGGAAAGAAATACAAGCCAAGTTCGACTGAATTGTGATCTCCACCCACACTTACACTCAATAATTAGAGTAATTCCATTTGAATACTTTCCCCACTGCTCTTTCAAACCTTTGTCATGAGAAGGGAAGTTGTGGAAGGCACATTCCTTACATTCCAGGAGCTCAAGGATAAGAATATATACTATCCTCTAGGACCAGTTCTCCACCTTGGCACTAATGACAATTTAATGTCAGATAATCCTTTGTTGGGGGCGGGGTTGGCTATTCTCTGCTTTGTAGAATGTTTCATGGCCTCCCTGGACCTTCCCCACTAGATTCCAATAGTACCAGCCGCCCCCCTCACCAAGTGAGTTGTAACAACCAAAAATGTCCCCAGATCTTACCAAATATCCTCCAATTTTGCTCCCCTTTGTAAACCACCAAACTAGATGTAGAGGATGGGGACAGGGAGATACTCCAGGTGCCTGCTGATATCAGACCCAATATCCTATTTGCTAATCATGGAAGAATGTCTGCAGCAATGTCCCTAGGTACTGAAAGCACCCCTGGCCATTTGGGCTTGGGAAGGATGAAGGGAAAAAAACCTGATTCACGTCTTATTTATTTTAAACCTCTCAACAGTCCTACAAGGTTCACTTTATTTCCTTCATTTTGCAAGTGAGAAAACGGAGGTTCAGAGGGGATAAGTACCATGCCAGGGATCACAGAGCTACCAAACAGTGGGCTTCCCGGCCTTTGGAGCTGTACCCAGCCAAAAAGTAAGAATTCCTACAGTTTGGACAATGGAGACCTTATAAATTCTGCGTTTATACTCAAACAGAAGACCTGCACCATAAGGAGATGGGTCTGAACAGGGGCGGCTTTTAGCAACACCAAAACCTGAGTGATCCCTCAGAGAAGCTCTTACCCCTTCAAAATCCTCTGGTTTGTTTAGATTTATTCTGTCAGCAAAATTGTGGTTGTAGTATTTTGTCTACTGATTGGGCCCCGCAATTAAGCCTCCCTTGATGAAGGCGCGTTAAGGCTAATTTTAAATCTGATTACTGTCAGCACGACATCTACGTGAAGCTGTTTTTCAAACAAGCGGCAGCGTTTTGCCTGGGGATGCCAGCGTCAGAGTTTGTTGCCAGAAGTCTCTGCAGCCTGGAAGCCCACCTTCCTTCCTCTCCCACCTTCCTCTCCCACCCTGGAAGCCCACTCCAGATGAGGCCAGGACACAGCATATTCAGCTCAAAGTCCTTCCATGAGAGGAAAGCGCCAGCCAGTGCTCCTCTCCAGAGCCCAGAAATGCCCTGGTGTCTAAGTGTCGGCCTGAATCAGATAGCAGCGGGAGACTGTGTGCCTGAGGCAGAAGGCTCTGGGCTGTGTCCCGAGTTCTCTTGCCTTGGATCCTCCTGTATTAGTAACAGTCAGAGGGGACTTGTGTAGCCCTCTGCTCTGTTGTGGAGGGATAAAGACAGAGATGGACTGATCAGATGGTTAAAAAGCCTCTTGGCCCCAGAGCCTTCCACTGCCTCTCAGATCTTCTGGTCTTTCTTTGAATAAAACATATGTTAAGCAAGACAGGAACTCGGAAGGCGGTCTCTCCAGACCTCTTCAACCAACAGAGAAGCTGACATCCTACTTCCGATGCTTAAGATGACCTCAGGTTCGTTCAAGTGTGTCAAGTGGGGCAGCGCCAAGCACACTCCGTGCTATGGAATCGGGTCTGGATTCAACACATCGACCTGGGTCCAGGGCTGATCATCCTTTTTCTGACTCTTGATTTTCCCAGCTCCTTCCTATCCTCTGCCTTAAAATAATACACATCCCTATGAACTGTTGTCTTCTCAAGTTCCTGGCACCAAAACAAGGAACCTAAAGCCCTCTTGTCCAGGCCCTTGCTTGTCTCTTCTGACTTCTCTCACTTACAATGAGGGCTTGATGGGTAGCCTCGGAGGCTCATTTGGTTAAACCACTGACTCCTGGTTTCAGCTCAGGATCATGAGATCCAGCCCTAAGTCGGGCTCCGTGCTCAGGGCGGGGTCTGCCTGAGATTCTTTCCCTCTTCTTCTCCCTCACCCTCTGCCCCTCCCCACCCTCACACACTCTCTACAATAAATAAATTCATTAAAGATCTTAAGGGGAAAAAAAAACAAAACAGTGAGGGCTTGACAAGTGCGAGGTAAAGGAGATGAGGCAGTGCCTGGTGGCCCGTTGGATGTGGGAGTAGACACGAGGCAGCAGTCCGGAGTGACTCCGAGTTTGCTGGCTCCATTGATTAGGGCAACGGTGTATGCATTAAACAGCAGAATGAACTCAGGGTGGGCAGGGTGGCGTGGGAGGAACACATCTGCAGGAAGATGGGTGGTTGAGTTTAGGTCATGGGGGTCGGAACACTGAGGGCCACTCCAGGGACTGTTGCCATGGCAGAAGAGCAGCTCCCTCTGCCAGGAAGGCTGACCTCCCTCACCTTCCCCCGTTACTGCAGCAGGCGCAGGCGCGGCTCCACTGGCTGGAACACTTCTTGTAAATGGGAAGGTGACCTAAAGGGAAATGGCGAGGCGAGTCAGGGTCTTAGTGTAAGATTTTTCATGGTGGGGGAAGTGGAGGGAGAAGAAGGCATCTGGTCTCTTCCTCATGTTTGCAGACCAACCAAAAATGGGCATTGCCTAAGGGACTTGGCCTTCAGGCTCTGGAATAATACTTGGGCCACAGGCCTGGTCATGAGGACCTCGGTCTCAGTCCTAAAGGTCCCAGCCCTGGGCCTGGAAGAGTCAACAGCGCCGGCAGATGCAAATGACCCGCTTATGCTTTTCATTATTGGTTTTATTTATTTTCTTTTTAGTGTTTTATCCTCCTTTCTAAAGTTTCTCGTCTTATTCACCTGCTTTCCCACTTAATCTTTAACCTTCTGAGTTTTAGAGCCAGTTTCTTTTATTAGTTTTTCATATTTTCATTAACATACTACCTTACCGTAAATGCATTTGAATTTGTTTTGATTCTCATTTTAGCTTTTCAGCTCTGGGTTTGTTGGTTTGTTTTTTCAGTTGTTTAAATTTTTATCTCTAAACCTTCCCTTGGTATCTATTGAAATTTTTTACTTTAATTCATTTACTGATTCATGTAAAAATTCTTTTTTTGTTGTTCTTTTATTCATTTTCAAAATCTCTACTCCTCAATTTTTAGCCTGTCTCTCCCAGTCATTTTCTTACTGGGTTTTCTCTTTTTTAATTTCTTTGCTTGTTTGTTCTTAATTTTAAGTGTATTTTTGCTCCCTTTGTTTGTTGTTGTTGTTGCATGAAGTTTCTGGAAATAATTCCCCCACTTCCCATGCTAAAGAGAGATTGGGTATCTTTTCCTTTCTGACAGTATACCCACTTCTCTCTATCTGGCCCCAGTAAAATTACTGGATAGATTTTTAGAAAAGACAATTCTAAAATAAAGTGGGCACCCATGCTCCCACCACACACACACACACACACACACACACACACACACACCTCTCTTACCTTATAAAATGAAATTCCTTCAGGTCATTCATGCTGCCTCTGCAGATCGCCCGTCTGAAGAGCTGGCGTGATGATGTATCACTTCATCACATTCTAAGGAGCTGTGGGGTTTACAATCTCTGGGTCCAGAGAATTCAAAGAACAACAGAAGAGAAGGATTTCAAGGGGCTACAGTCTTGTCTAGGAAGAATACATATCATGGGAGCCATGGAATAGGAAATGGAACCAGTTAGGAGAGGTCATTGGAATGCTAAGCCACGGTTGATTGGGAAGAGCAGTTTGAGACAGAGACATTCTAGAGCCCCTCCTGGGTGCTGAGGACACTGCCCAGTCCGCTTTGAAGGACATTGTCCCCTTCCATCTTGACAATAAGAACCTTGCATGGAAGGTATGACCACCATTTTACAGACTACAAAACTGAAGCTCACAGAGGTCAAACAAAGCATTTTTTCTATGACCACATAGATTTAAATGATGGAGCCAGAAAATGAACAAGTTCTAGTTCTAGCATCTGTGTCCCGAAGACCATCCCCTCCCCTTCCTTTGGTAAAGATGAAATGGCAAAAGTAGAATATAGGAAATGTTCTCCAGGCCCACAATCAGAGCATTTTGGGACCCCAAAGGGTCTTATTAGTCAGGGACAGAGGAGGTCTACTAGGTGCCTCAGCAGCTGGGATGATCTGGAGGTGAATGGAAGGAAGAGGACCAACGCGTGGATAGCAGACCCAACAGAAGCCACACGAGTAGGGGAAAGGCTGCGAGAGTGGGACTGAGGAAGCACTTGAGGTCTGTGGGGACTGCACCGGGCCAATGGGAGCGGCTGTGCCGACAAGCCCAGAGTGCTCTGGAGGTGCGTGGGGTTTCCTGGGACTGTCATAACAAATTCCCACAAACTAAGTGACCTCAGACAACAGAAACGTATTCTCTCACAGAAGCTAGAAGCCGAGATCAAGGTGTCAGCAGGCTTCTGAGGATTACCAGCAATGCTCGGTGATTCGTGGCTTCAGCCACGTAACTCCAATCTCTGTCTGTCATCACGGGGCTTTCTCCCCTGTGTCTGTGTGTTCACAGGACATTCTCGTCCCTGTGTTGTCTGTCTCTGTGTCTCTTCTCCTCTTCTTCTCAGGACACCAGTCACATAGGATTAAGAGCCCACAGCTCTCTAGTATGACCTCATCAGATTCACTAATGACATAGGCAATAACCCAATATCCAAAGAAGGCCCCATTTTGAGGTTCTGGGATGAACTTATGTTTTGGAGAGGCGCCAGCCAACCTCTTACAAGGTGACAAGCAAAGCAGCACAAACAACCTGTAAGATCCTGCAACACTCTCGCACCAAAGTCTGAGCCCAGGGCTCTCCAACCCGGCTGTACCATGAAATGACTGGGATCCTGCCGCCTAGCCCTACCCCAAGAAATTCTCACTGAACTGGTTTGGGTGCAACCTGGGCTTTAAAAGCTTCTCGGTTGAGGCAAAGCTGCAGCAAGGCTGAGAACCATGTGTGGAAGCTGCTGGAGGTGACACGCCAACCAGCCTCCAGTGTCCTCACAAGTGAGATGGCTGAGGGGGCTTTGTGTCATGACCCACAGATAGGGGGCTGCTGGATCTCAGTGGGAGAAGCTCTGCACTCAGTCTCATAAGCACGTGTGGGTTCGATTTCCCTTTCATTAGTTGTGTGTCCTCTCTCAACCTCAGGCTCTTTTATAAACAAGATGGTTGGACTAGCTGTGTTCTGAGTACCACGGATGCTATTAAAAAACACTTCAGGGGTGCCTAGGTGACTCAGTTGATTAAGGGCTGGACTCTTTTTTTTTTTTTTTTTTAAGATTTTATTTGACAGAGAAATCACAAGTAGGCAGAGAGGCAGCCGGGGGGGTGGGGCTCAGGCTCCCTGCTGAGCAGAGAGCCCGATGCGGGGCTCAATCCCAGGACCCTGAGATCATGACCTGAGCCTAAGGAAGCCAGTTAACTGACTGAGCCACCTAGGTGCCCTAGGGCTGGACTCTTAATTTTGGCTCAGGTCATGCTGTCAGGGTCATGAGATTAAGCCCCCGGTTGGGCACCACGCTGGATGTGGACCCTGCTTAAGAGTTTCTCTCCCTCTCCCTTTGCCTCTCATCCCCCACACCCACTTGTGCTCTCTCTCAAAAATAAATTAATTAAATTTTTAAAAATTAAAAAATTTAATTAAAACTATTATTATAAATCAGCACATATTTATTATTAAAAAATGATATTTGCTTCAGCCACCCTGTCTCACTCCCCAGAAGTAACAATTATTCATAATAACCTCAATGTTTTTGGATAGATCTATATAGATATAGATAGACATATTTTAGTACAATACAGCAATTATTCTCAAATTTTGATGTAAATGATACAATCATCTGGGAACCTTGTTTAAAATGAAGATGGGGCCCAGGTTGTTTACAACCTGGGTGATTTTGATGCAGAAGGTCTGCCCACCAGCCTCCACGATGGCCCCCCATCATTTACAACTCCTGGTATATGGGCCCTGCAATTCCCCTTCCGTATTGAACAGGGCTGGCTTCTGTGACCAGTAGAACATGGCAGACACGGTCAAGTGTGCCTTCCTTAGCTCAAGTTGTTGGAGCCCCCACCTGGCATGCTTGGACCACTTACTTAGGAGGAAGTGGTCAAGGAGGACAGTCAAGCAGCATTATGGAGAGGTCCTTGGGGCATGGAACTGAGGTCTCCCAACAGCCGGCACCAACTCTCCAGTCATCTGAGTGAGCCACC
Source organism: Enhydra lutris kenyoni (assembly GCF_002288905.1). Classification (NCBI taxonomy): domain Eukaryota; kingdom Metazoa; phylum Chordata; class Mammalia; order Carnivora; family Mustelidae; genus Enhydra; species Enhydra lutris. Next base: position 35,131,487 of record NW_019154100.1, on the reverse strand, counting down.
TGGAAAGCAGGTCCTCCAGGTCCAGTCATGCCTTCGGTGAACATAGCCCCAAGCTAACATCTGGTCTGCGGCCTCAGGAGAGATCCTCCCCAGAATCAGCCAACTCAGTGCCCCTGGACACCTAACCACGGAAACTGTGGGAAATGAAAAATGTTGGTGATTTTAAGCCACTAAGTTATGTGGTCATTCGTTACAGACAACTAGATAACTAGAAACAGTTGCAAATTTGGCATCATATATTTTATGTTTGGTGATGTTTGGTGACAGGTGAGTAGTCAACATTATGGAAGCTGAAGTTTTTATCCATGTAAATTATTTTGTTTTCAAATGTTACCATTACTAAACATTAACTCTTAAGAAGGTGATCTTTCCTGCTTTATAGTAAACAATACTATAGTTCTCTGGCTGAAGTTAGACATAGATTTCAAGACCCCCAAGAGATTTTGTGTGTGTGTACGTGTGTGTGTATGTGTGTGTGCATGCATGCGTTTTATGTCAGTGATAAGACCAAGCACATCTACATAAATAATTCACTATTTATTAGCCACCATTTTGCTATATAATTTACTTTCATTATCTCCAACTCTTGCTATTCCTTCACTAGGTAAATATTATTACCCCTGTTTTAGGATGAGGAGACTGAAGTTCAGAGAGATGAATTAAACTCCTATACTTTCATGGAGCACCTGGGTGGCTCGATCGGTTGAGTGTCTGACTCCAGCTGAAGTCATGATCTTAGGGTCCTGGGACTGAGCCCTGCATCAGCACCCTGGTCAGCGGGGAGTCTGCTTGTCCCTCTGCCTGTCACCCTGCTGGTGTGCTCGTCCTCTCTCTCTCTTTCTGTCTCAAATAAATAAAATCTTTAAAAAAATAAATAAATTCCTACACTTTCAGCTGGTACGAGGAGGAACCAAACTTACTATTTTTAAAATATCAGACCTAGGTTTTGTTATCGGCATTTGATTTACTACTGTGGCCACTTGGGTGGGAGCTGAGGTAGGTTATCTGTACTGGAACATTCTTTATACACTAGGAATCAGAGAATCGACGAATATATTTTGGGTCTCTTTTTTGTGCCACACACTATGTAAGGGCTAAGAAGTCAATGGTGAAAGTATGAAGATATGGGCTCTCCCTCTACAAGGTATATAAATTAGTAAGCAGATTATATCTTTATTTTTCAGTAGAAGTCAAAGAAGCTAAGAATTCCTTTAATAGCAGATGTTCAATGCTTGCCAATAATAAATAAAATGATAGGAAGTGGTTTGTTTCTTCTTCTTCCTCGCCGCCTTCTCCTCCTCCTCCTCCTCTTTCTTTTTTTTCCTTTTCTTTATCTTGTTTAGAAGGAGAGTGCGTGCATACCCAGGTACCCCTTTACATTCTATATTAAAGTCAAAAGAGATCAGACAGTATAAGACAACATTCAAAGGGGTGTCTAATAACATTTTAAAAATTATTTAATTAGGACACCTGGGTGGCTCAGTCATTTAAGCCTCCAACTCTTAGTTTCAGCTCAGGGCATGAGATCAAGTCCCAAGTCTAGCTCAGCACTGGGCATGGAGCCTGCTTGAGATTCTCTCTTTCCCACTCCCTCTGCCCCACCCCACTCATGTGCTGTCTTTCTCTCTCTCTCTCTCTCTCAAAAAAAAAAAAAAAAAAAAGTAGACCAAGTTACAAGAACGTAACCTCTAAATACTGAGATTGTCTCCTGCTATTAAAACAGAAGTTAGAATTCCATGGAGTACCACTAAAGGGAATTCACTTGCTCTGGCCCTGCTATGTTCCTCTTCAAAGAATTGGAAGCCAAGCTAAGAGGGACAAGGTGGCCCAGTTTCTCTTCCTTTCCACTCTTTTCACTTAGCTTCTATGTGTCCACAGAATAGAGATCACACATTTTGGCAGAGAATGCATTGGTGCGAGTGAATGAGAATGTCCTTGTTTTAACACTTCAGGTGATTTCACTGTCCTATTTCCAAGCATTTATTTACACAGCCTCCTAGAGATATTTTCAGATCAAAGCTCCCCAGATGACTTTAACTGGTCGAAGCCAAAAGCTTATCTTTGTTCTTTCTGGGGATTTTAGGGAATGTCAGAAGCTGAACAACTGGAGTAAGTATAACAAGACTGGAGAAGAGAAAGGGAAGAGGAAGGACCACTTGAACGAGGACCTTGGACATATCTGGCTTGGTATGTATGACATCCCATTGTCAACATTTCTCTATTCTCCAGTAAGTGTGTGTGGGAGGAATGGGTTAGGGTGGGCAGGCTGACTCTCTCAGACTCGGTAGTGTCCACAAGCACTATTCTGTGTTGGAAGGCCTTGGCTCCATCCCACTTTGTTCTTCCTTTAGTGTTTGGACAGTTAATCTGAGTAAACATCTCTAATGATCTTGTTAGGATAGATTTCTAGAAATAGGATTACTAGGTCAGAGAGTGTGAGCAACTTTGAGAGCATTGACTCATGCCTGTTCATAAGCAAGTGTTGACCTATGGTAGACAAATGTTCTGTAACAAGCATGTGTTTATGGGCACAGGAGTTACAAATTATTAGAAATAGCAAACCCTTAAGGCTCTTCAATGTACATAACACTTCACTTCCCAAAATCTACTGGTTTGGCTTTAACTATTTCATATTATTTGGTGGCCCACAAAGCTTTTAAGGGCAGGGCCACCATCTGTGTAAAAGAAAAGTTTAGGATTCCTGGTCCAGGTATTCAAACTGATGTGGAATCTGTAGTTCAAATGAGCCAGGAACATGGTGTTGGCTAATCAATAAAGTAAAGAATGCAATGAGGAGTTGCTGGTTCATAGGGTGTACAGATATTCACTTTTTAGATACTACACAATAGCTCTCCAAAATAATTACACCAAGGTACCACCTCACCTTTAATGTATAGATGTTATGGTTGCTTCAGATCCTTGTCAATGCAGGGTATATCTTTTCCTTTTATCCATTCTGGTGGAGGTATGTTGGTATCACATTGTAGTTTAAAACTACGTCCCTATGGATTGATGAAGTTCAAGACTGTTTCATATAGCTATTGGCCCTCTTATTTAAAGCCCTCTTTTTTTGAAGTGTCCATTCAGTGTTTTTCCTCATGCTTCTATTGGTTTGTCTGCTTTTTTCTAATGAATTTGTAGGAATTCTTTATTTTCTGGATTTGGATCTTTTGTTGGATATAGGTATTACCAAAAACATCTACTCTGTGACTTGCTTTTTCACTCACTTAATGGTGTCTTTGACAAACAATTTAAATTTTAATGTAGTCCCGATTACAAATGTTTTTCTTTAGGGTCAGTAATATTTTTATATATATTGTTTAAGAAAAAATTGCCTACCCCAAGAGCATGAGACTGTGTTTCAATTTGTTTGATATTGATGTGCTTCTTATTGAAATGTTTATAAATTATCAACTTCATACTAAATTGTGAATATAGCCTTGTTACAGCTCCATCAGGAGGGGCACACAATGTATTAGAGATGTCCTTTTTTTTTTAATTCAACAATTATTTATTGAGAACCCATTTTGTGGCACACACACACTGTTGTTTCCCATAGACCTTGGGAACAAAGACCAGATAAAGAATTAGTGATCCCCAGAGGGGTTGGGATTACCCTGTCTTGTGGGTTTGGTGTGGGGGGCAGGTAAGGTAGATGTAGGTGTGAGAGATGTTCTGAATGAAAATAAGAACAGAGGCACCTGGGTGGCTCAGTGGGTTAAAGCCTCTGCCTTAGACCGAGGTCATGATCCCAGGATCCTGGGATCGAGCCCCACATTGGGCTCTCTGCTCAGCAGGAAGCCTGCTTCCCCCTGTCTCTCTGTGCCTGCCTCTATGCCTACTTGTGATCTCTGTCTGTCAAATTAAAAAAAAAAAAATCTTTAAAAAAAAAAAAGAAGAAGAACAAAGGAACAAATCATAGCATGCAATCGGCCAACACCCAGCAGAGACAACATACCTCTCTCTGTTAACCTTTAAAGGAAAAAGATCCAGGGTTTCTTTCAACTTACTGTTTCCTATTGTATCTCTAATTCCTTTCCAATTTATACATCATCATCATTTGTAGCAACAATTAACTTTGATTCATGAATCTTTGTCTTTTTATCTAAAAATAAACCATATTTCATGACTCCATTAGTCAGTTTCTAGCCATCCAGGCAGGAGAAAGGAAATTCGTGGAAAGCACATCTCAGCCATGTTCCAATAGATTTATCTCTCCCACTGAACCCTTCTTGAGGATGCCAAGTGTTCTTTCAATTACCAATCTGGTGACATATTGAGCATCACTATAATTTATGTCACAGGGAGTCTAGGGGGCAAGAAAGAGAAATTAGCCAGATTTTCAATGGCATTGCACTGTCACATGAAACAGAAAAATTGTGCACAGGCCAGCTTCTCTTCAAGGGTTATGGTGCCTTCCCAGGCTCACCCTGCTACCCACAGTATTTGCATCAAACTAACACTGATCATAGAACGCATCACACGGCAAATGCGAAACACATCCTTCCTCCAAAGAACTGCTGCTAAATGATATGTTGGGATGGAGTGGCACAACCAGAATGCCGAAAGAGGGGTTCACTGGGTGTCCCGAGCAGCTGGCCGATGTACTGCAGGATCTCGTGCCCTCACAGAGCACAGCAGCTGCATCTTCCCTCGCAGGGAAGACAAGCTATTTGAAGCTTTCGAAGCATCAAGAAGAAAGGCAAGACTCATAAAATGGGACCATGGAAGAATTAGTGGCAGCAAGGTAATGAAACACAAGGTCAAGATGACATGTCTCCATTCCAGTGGCACTCCTCAGGTGACACAGCAGGCGTGGAGTGCTAAGACTGAGGGCCAAGTTAGCAAATATGTGGAAAGAGCCAAGATTCCCTTCAATAGACGAATGGATAAAGAAGATGTGGTCCATATATACAATGGAATATTATGCCTCCATCAGAAAGGATGAATACCCAACTTTTGTATCAACATGGACGGGACTGGAAAAGATTATGCTGAGTGAAATAAGTCAAGCAGAGAGAGTCAATTATCATATGGTTTCACTTACTTGTGGAGCATAAGGAATAGCATGGAGGACATTAGGAGAAGGAAGGGGAAAATGAAGGGAAAGAAATTGGAGGGGGAGACGAACTATGAGAGACTATGGACTATGGACTCTGGGAAACAAACTGAGGGTTTTAACAGGGCAGGGGGTGAGGGAATGGGTGAGCCCTGTGATGGGTGTTAAGGAGGGCATGGATTGCATGGAGCACTGGGTGTTATACACAAAAAAGGAATCATGGAATACTACATCAGAAACTAATGATGATTAACACACACACACACACACACACACACACACACACACACAAAGACTGAGAGCCATGGGATTGCTTCCCCAGAGGTTAGGCAAGTGAATGGCTCAAGAAGATGTGACAAAGTATACTTGATCTTGTCTCCAAAACTCATGATTTCCTCAAAGCTCTGGAGAAACAGGTAAGAAACTAAGAGTATAAAAAAATGCTTATTAAAAACTGCCATGTTGGTGAGCCAGGAATTTCTCAAATACTACTTAGTAAAGTGGATAGTAATATATCCTTTCTAGCAATAAAATAATAATAATAATAACAATAATGGTAAAATAATCTATAAGAGTATTTCTTACTGTTCTCCAAAAAGCACCAGGGATGTTGAAGGAGAAGGAAATTATAATTAGCAATCTGCCAAAGTCAAACACGTGGATGCTATGCTGTGGATTAGCAAGACACTGAAGGGAATGCTGTTCCCTTAGGTATCAACACCTGGGAGCCTTCATCAGGTAGGAGCCCCTGAGTTCAGGTAGGGACTCTGTAAGGGAGGATTGCTTTCTGGTCTACTTCACTACTTAATGGCCTGTTGCAGGTGGTCATCGGCAGAACATGACCCCCAGTTGACCTGTGAGCTGGACCTGGGCAATTGAGGACCAGGGCTCCTCATCCCTAACCTTTCCGTGGAATCTGCATTCTGCTTGACTTCCCTGCTCCCAGAAGAGTTATGTGGTGCTGAGACCATCTGGATGGTATGCAGGACTGAACCCAGTTAAGACCTCCATATGACTTTGAAGATTCTGGCAGGTGGTTCAGAGATCTACTTGTCTTACAGCTACCCAAGACAAGCAAGCCATGCCAGGAAGTTCCCTTGCTGAGTAAACCTACCACCTACCAATCTAGAGTGGCCTGCCTCTTTCTTGGGTCTCACCTTGCCCTTCGCAAAGGGAGCTGGTTTCAGATTACTCCTGGGAACTCCAGAGGATGGTTTGAACCAACAGGCTTCTCTTTCCAGGCCTCCCTTCTTTCTCACCCCCACATCTCAGCTTGAATATCTTGCCCCTGCCCAGTCTATCAAGAGAAGTTGCTTTACCACAGCCCTACAGCTGGTTGCTCTTGTTCAGCTCACCTATTTATTTCTTCGTGAAAACTATCACTATATGAAGTGACCTTTTCAGTTCTTCACTTACTTTTTAAGGTCTGTCACCAGTAAAATGAACCCTGCACAAGGATAGGGACTTTGTCACTTTTGTTCATGTTTTATTCATGGGGCCGCAAACAGAATCTGGTATTATAGATGATTAAATATTTGTTGAACTAATGAATCAGAGTGACAAAAGGATTAGTTGAGAATCACTGGCAAATATTCTGGAATATAAATAATATGCTTTAAGTTGGAAAAAGCATCAATATATTACAAGTTGTAAAGATAGAGAGTAGCTTCTGATATTAAATATATAGACCTCCTCACTGTAGAGCTGTCATGGTGTATTATCTCTTTCTTCATAGGAAAAAGCCCTTGAACTTAGCAGGTGACAACATCAAGCATTTGTATTATATTCATTTCAGGGGTCAGGAATCTAGGAGTGGCTCATCTAGGTGGCTCCTGCTCAGGGTCTCACATGAGGTTATAAGTTGGGGCTATAGTCTCCGAAGAATTGACTGAGGCTTAACCGTCCATTTCCAAGCTTACTCACATGGCTCCTGGCAGAAGGCATCAGCTTCTCCCCGTGTGGGTCTCTCCATAGGACTACTCCCAACATGGCTCACACTGGAGAAAGTGAACCGAGAGAGAGAGGGCACATAGGCAAAGGAGACAGTGCCCAAGATAGAAGCTGTAGCCTTTCACAACCTAATCTCATAAATGACATATCATCACTTATGCCATATGCTCTTGGTCACACAGACTGAATGGGTACAATGTGGGAGGGGACTCTACGAGGGTGTGAATGCCAGGAGGCAGGAGTCACTGGGGGCCATCTTGGAGGCTGGGCACCCTGTGTGGCAAAGAGAGTGCTCTTCCTTCTGATTCTATCTGACTCCTTCTCCTCTCTGGATACTCTAAGAGGAGCTGACCATCCTTGGTAGGCCATGTGGTACTCTTGCTCCATGTTATCTATCTTGGGATGTCTGTGCTTTGAAGCAAGATTCCTCATCCTCAATTTATAAACTAGTTCACTTTCCATTTTAATTATTTCCATTTTCAGTGATAAAGAGATTTTATTTCCCTGCAATGCAGCAGGCAAAACACTGGCCACTAATTACTTTTATCCTCAGGTGGGTTCTGTTGTAGGGTATGGCCTCTCTGCTCTGTGGTTGGAGGAGCTCTATTCTGTAACTCAGAGATCTGCCCTAAGTTCAGCCTGCTCTGTGGGTAGGAAGTAAACATTTTTCTTCTTCCTTTTGTCTGAGCTGAGGGCAGGACCTGCAACGGCGAACACGTAGATACTGAGAAACGTCATGTGACTCTGGCAAATGTGTGCCTTTCTGCAGCATCAGAAATTTGGTCATCTAACTAATGGTTTAATTAATGGCTACGACAGCTTAAGCGGGCCCATGAATTCCAAAGTTGGCTCCTATTAAGAAAGAACCTTGTAGACAGCTTCTGTAAAATACCTGTTTCTGACATCCCATTTCCAAATTTTGGGGTTCATTTTTTTAATCTTCCTCTTCTTTCAACATCTTCAGGTAAGTCTGATGATCAAGCAAGTTTAGAGTCAGCTGGGATAGGTGAAAATGAAAATCAGATCCTAAAATAGGAAATCAGACCTTCTCAAATCTCATGGAATGGGTTCTCCACTATAAACGAGGTGTGTTACCAGAAGATGGGGAAAAGGCCCATGAAGCCCATGAAGATGCACACCACAGAGAAGTTGCTGACATTTTACAAGCATCTGTTCAGTGTGTGGCTTTTAGTAGTGTAATCCAGCTTGGAAGGAGGAAAAGACAACAGGTTCCACTACTTCTTCAAGTCCCTTCTGCACATTGGATGATAACCAACTTTGCAAATGTTTGAATGATGTCATGCTGAATCCCTGTTCCTGGGAGGATATCATGATGCTGCATAGAAAATACCTTGGTGCTTGTGTTTTTTTTTTTTTTTTTTAACATGAGATGATTTCAGCTCCAGCTCAAGCCAGAAATGACTTTCCCTTCCAAAAGGAGTTTAAAGCATCCTTCAACTTGTTACAGTATTCCAAGCACGTGGTCATCAGAGCTGAGAGCACCGGGTGTAATGGCCAGAACAGAGAAACACAGAATCTACATCCACAGCTAGCACCAGTCAAGTGCATTGGAGGCAAGTGATGCCCATGCTAGAAGTCAGTGAGGAGGCTCAGAATGTAAACATGGTATTTGCAGGAAACACAACCAAAAACCAAGACTTCTTAATAGAGTTCTGAAACAAAAAAACAACAGTTGGTCATCTCCTTTGTGGGTCAAGAGCAATGTCTAACACCCAAAAGAAGAATAAGCAAAGGGATGGTTGTATTACTCTCCCCGAGACCGGAAGCCAGAGATTAACATCAGATTTCGTTGTCTATTTCTGTTCATTTATTGCACGTATAAATACGTGTATGCTGGCCACATGTGGTTTTCGCTAATGGGGTGGGTTAATCTTTGGTCATCCCTAGCCAGTCTGAGCTAGAAAATCTTAGAACTAGGTGGTTCCTAGTCACACAGTGAGAATCAAAATTCCAGGGTTCAAATCAAATGCACACTTTCCCTTCCAGAATTCGTCCTTGACAAAGCTTGCTTCTTTCTGAGAGTATACAGCAGTCTCCAATACCACGCTATGATGCAAATAAAACAGTTTGTAAGACGGTCATTAATTTTTAATCAACCGAATTTATATATTTTGAATACAAATTTTCTTTTTAAAAAATATCAGAATGGCATTTAAATATTTATTTCATTCGGTGCTTCTTTTGCTGATTTTTTTTCAGAAACTGGCAAGAACTTACAGTTCATTATATTTCTAAGTCTTCTAATGAATGATGGATTATTTTAACAATGATATCAGATGGCCCTATTTATAGGAAATGAATGCAAAACCAAATAATATCTCAATTATTTCATCCACACAATGCTGTGACGTTCTAAAGAAGAACTGTTTAGTTAGATTTTTAAAAACTTAATATCTGCTTGTGGTTCCCTTAATGAATTCCATTATTTTAACTTGTTTCTTGTCTTTTCTTATAATCATCACATTATTTACTCCCTTGCTGCTCACCAGCCAGTCTACATTAATATGGATGGATATGCCTCCCTTCACTTCAGTGCACATAAGTGAACAAACACACCTCAGCATGCTGGTGAACACACACATGCGTGGGCATATGCACATACACACATGTGCATGCAGACACATGCACACACACCCCATACCTGTGTGATCACGTGCAGAAAGAATTTGTCTCCCTTACTCAGCCTTGGAGTTCATACAGAACAATAAATTGCCGGGGGGGTGGGGGGGGAAGGATAGTGTTACTGATCTTCTCCAGATCAAATATCCTAATTTTTAAAATTTAGCTTTTATTTTTATCAAAGTTATACATGAATACATATAGAGTAAATAGTTCTACCAGGATTATCACCAAAATGAAACCAAACTAAGCCAAAACAATCTCCTGTTCCCCACCCACCATCTCAAGTTTCTGTTTCTAAGAGGCCACCTTTTGCAACAGTTGAAACTGTCTTGTTTTTCACCTGCACATCAATAAATTACATCCTGCTTCTAACGGGGTTTGTCTTTTCTGTGTTAGGCGGCATAAATTGCCTTCCTCCTATCTCTTCTTTACTCTTCCTTTCACCTCTCTCCCACATGCATTCACTGTCTCTCTCTCTCTCTCTCTCTTTCTCTCTCTCTCACACACACACACACACACATACATTCCTATCCCTCAGATCCCACTTACATCAAAATTTTTTTAATTCAGTGTTTAATATTGACATTATAACTATGCAAACATTATTCTCAGTTAAGCCGCCTCGAATAGGCACAACTATTTGTTTTCTCTGAAATTAATGGCAGGCTTGTTTTTTAATTTAGTGTTCTCTGTATTTGCCCAGACTCAATCCTGTAAACCTCCCCAGTGCTTTAGAACACATCGGGAATGATGCCATCTTCTCGCGGATACTCTCTCAGAGCCTGCTCTCTGTCTCCATGCAAGGTGGTCATCTGGGATCTCCCTTCCCGGTCATCCGGAGGACTCACTGGGTTCTCTCCAGGGGCATCTTCAGATTCCTCGAACCCCAAGTCTTCTGCTTTCTTGGTTCACACCCTCATTTTGGAATTGTTTTTTATTAAGATAAAGTTCAAATAGCATTTATCATTTTAACCATATTAAAGTGTGAAGTTTGGCATTGCTAAGTGTATTTATGATGTTGAGCAACCTTCATCATCATTTAATTCTAGAATATTTTCCTCCTTTCCCCCACCAAAATACCTCCTTACCATTTAAGTGATCACTCCACGTTCTGCCCTACTCCCAGTCCTGCCAACCACTCATCTTCCTTCCATGTGTATGGATTTGCCTTTTCTGGACATTTTATGGACATGGAATCATACAATAGGTAGCTTTTTGTTGCCGGCTTCGTTCATGTAGCACAGTGTTTTCTGTGCTGCTGCTGCTAACAACAGTACTTTATCCTTTTCATGGATGAATGCTAGTCCCCTTGTAAGAACACGTTGCATTCCTTTAGCTATTGATCAGTTGAGGGAGATTTGAGTTGTTTCTGCTTTGGGTCATTGTAAGTAATGCTGCTGTCGATATTCATGTGCAAGTGTTTGTGTGAACAGGTGTCTTTAGTTCCCTTGGGTTTGTGTCCAGGTAAGGAAGTACTCATCATAGGACAACTCTGTTTACCTTTTCAAAAAACTGTGGAGCCACTTTCTGCAGAAGCTGCAACATTTTACATTCTCATCAGCAATAGACAAGGTGTCCGATTTCTCCATATCCTTGGCAACACGTCTCATTTTCCACTTTATTATTACTGCCGTTATTATTATTCTAATGGACGTGAAATGATTCTGACCTGCATTTCTCTATTAGGCAATGATGGTGCACATTTGTATCTTCTTTGGAGAAATATCTACTCCAGTTCTTTGCCCAGGTTTAAAATAAGTTGTTTGTGTTGTTGAGTTTGCGTTCTTTGTTTCTGCTACCAGACCCTTATTAGATATATGATTTACAAATATTTTCTCCCATTCTGTGGTTTTTTTTCACTTCATAATAATACCCTCTGATACAAAATTTTTACAAATTTTGATGAAGCCCATTGTATTATTTTTTCTGTCTTTTATTGTTTATCCTTGTGACGTCATATTTAAGAAACTGTTACCTAATCTGAGGTTGCAAAGATTTACACCTACAGGTACTTCAAAGAGTTTTATAGTTTTTACTCTGACATTTCGGTCTCCTATTCAAGTTAGTGTTTGTGTAGAGTATGAGGTAGAGGTTCAGATTCATTCTTTTGCACATGAATATCCAGTTGCTTGTGCACCATTTGTTGAAATGACTGTTCCTTCTTCACTGAAAGATCTTAGCCTGCTTGTTAAAAAATCAATTAACCAGGGCGCCTGGGTGGCTCGTGGGTTAAGACTCTGCCTTCAGCTCGGGTCATGATCTCGGGGTCCTGGGATGGAGCCTCTCTGCGCAGCGGGGAGCCTGCTTCCCCCTCTCTCTCTGCCTGCCTCTCTGCCTACTTGTGATTTCTGTCTGTCAAATAAATAAATAAAATCTTAAAAAAAAATCAATTAACCATATATGCATGGGTTTGTTTCTGGACTCCCAATTGAATCCCATTCATCTATTAGTCTATCTTCAGGCCGGTAACATACTGTGTGTGTTAGCTTTGAAAACAAGTCTTTAGAGCATGTTTCAAAATCAGGAAGTGTGAGTCCTCTTTTGTTCTTTTTTGAGATGGTTTTGGCTATTCAGGGTTCCTTACAGTTGCATATGAATTTTAGGATGAGCTTTTCCATTTCTCTAAAAAGGCCCTTGGAGAGGCCCACTTGACAGGGAACGCACTGAATGTCTAGATTGCTTCCAAGAGTATTGCATTTTAACAATATTAAGTCTCCTGATCCATGAACAGTTGATGTCTTTCAATTTATTTTGGGCTTCTTTAATTTCCTTCAACAATATTTTACCATTTTAGTGTACAAGTCTTGCAGTTCCTTGGTTAAATTTATGCACAGGTGTTTTAATCTTTTTGATACTATTGTGCATCAGATTGTTTTCTTAATTTCATTTCAAAGTGTTCATTGCTGATACTTAGAAATAAAACTGATTTTTGTATATTGAACTTCTATTCTTATAACCTTGAGGAACCCCTCCCTTAATTTGAATCATTTTTAATGGATTTTTTTAGGGTTTCCTATGTATAAGAACATATCCTCTATGGTTAGAAACAGTTTTAATTCTTCTTTTCCAAATTATATGCCTTTTATTTCTATGTCTTGCTAATTGCACAAGCAAGAACTTCTAGCCCATTGTTGAGCTGAAGTGGGAAAATAGACATCCTTGTCTTATTTCTGATGGGACACTTTCAGTCTTTCACTCTTAAAAATGATGCTAACTCTGGGTTTTTCATAAATTCCCTTTATTGGGTGGGGAAGTTCTCTATTTCTACTTTGTTGAGTGTTTCTATTATGAAAGGTGATTGGATTTTGTCAAATGCTTCTTTTTATGTATATTATGATAATCATATGAGTCTTTTTTTCATTTCTTCTATCAATGTGGTATATGATATTAGTTAATTTTTGTATGTTTAATTACTTTTGTATTCCTGGAAGAATTACCCTAGATCATGGTATATAACCTTTGCAATATGCTGCTGGTTTGCTTGCATTTGGTTAAGAATTTTGCATCCATGTTTTTAAGGACATTGCTTATAATTTTACTGTTTCTTGTGATGTCTTTTGCTTTGGTATCAAACACTGGCCTCTTAGAATAAACTAAGAAGTGCTCCTTATTCTATTTTCTGGAAGACATTTCAAATAATTTGTGTTAATTCTTTAACTATCTGATAGAATTCACAGAAAGTCCATCTATTTTTCTCCTCTCAGGAAAAATTTCCATTTATACTCAGTGGTCTGACATTTTATTATGATGTGCATTGGTATGGATCCATTTTCATTCGAGATTGCCTGTGGAGTCAACTTCCAGCCAGAAGACAGAGAGGAAATGAACAGAGGATTACACGAAAGATTTTTACGGCCTAGACCCAGAAAATTGTATACTTCTGCTCACATCCCACAGGCCAAAACTCAGTTACATAGCCACAAGATAAGAAATTTAGTTTTGGATATGTATGTTGGAGATGTTCATTAAGTATCTAAATAGAAATGCCAAATAATTAAACGGATATATGAACCTTGTGTTCAGGAGAGAAGTCTAGGCTGGAGATACAAATGCGGGCATACCAGCATATAGATGATATTTAAAGCCGTAAGACTATGAGATTCCCTTATACAGAAAGGAACCCAGAACCAAAGACTTAGTTCTGGAGCATTCCATGTAGAGTGGGAAAAAGAGAAGGAACCAGTAAAAGAGGCTATGGAGAGATAACTGTTGATACAAACCAGGTGAAGAAATCAAATCAAGAACGAGAGAGAGCAGTTGTTAAGTTTAGGATTGAGAATTAACCAATATTTTAGCAGTGTGGCGGTCACTGGGTATATTGCCAAGAATAGCTTCATTGGAATGTGGGGAATGAACACCTATTTAGAATCTGATTTATTTATTCATGCAACAAGTGCTCAGTGTTGTCAGTAGCTAAAACTTGTGGTCTGATACCCTTTCCCCCAGTAATTTATAACTGAAAGGAACGTTACTTTTAGATTTAAACTACAAAATCAGGGGCACCTGGGTGGCTCAGTCGGTTAAGCCTGACTCTTGATTTGGGCTCAGGTCATGACCTCAGGTTCCTGAGATTGAGCACCGAGTCAGGCTCTGACCTTAAGATTCCCTTCCTCCCTCCGCCTACCTCTCTTTTCCTCTCTCTCCCAAATAAAAAAATAAATAAACCATAAAATCAACACCTAATTGATCTATGGGAGATATACAGAATAACTTTCAAGTTATAAAGAAAAACATAGCATCCTGGTCAGCAAGACTTGGAAATTATTGGGCAAAGCATATTCATAGATCCAAGGGTGGAAATGAATTGGCAAGGAACCATAGCAAGGAACAGCTCCAGTAGACGTTGGTTCAATCCAGGGGACAGAATACCTTAATAAGCGTCACGTGTTTCTGAAATGCAACAGTGAGATCTCATTAAGTCAATAAATGAGCAGTTAGATACCAATACATTAGCTCATGTGTGTGATAAATGTGACTCAGCTTCTGAGGGATGAAGCCGCACTGGCTGTGTGTCGGCTAGGGCAGGTTTCTGAGCCACTGGCACTGGGGACTGGCCTAAATCCCCTCCTTCCCAGCATCTCCCCCATCCCCCGGAGCTCTTTGAAGGGACAGCCTGCAGGCCTTCCTCTGGGGGCAGCCCTCTTTGCATTTCTGTGCCCTTAACCATGAATTTAAAATTCTCAGAGAAGTCAAAGAAAACTCTGGGGCTCATGAGCTCACAGGCTCATAAGGACAAGGATATGTGCAAAGCTGATAGCAAGAGAGAATGGCAGAGCAGAAGGGGAACAAGGCAGTACGCTGAAGGGCCAAATGGGAGCTTACAGACAAGAAATTCGGCCCACCCCTCCACCCCGCCAGCCCCTCTCCGCCTGACCTGGAGCTGCTGTTGCCAACAGTTCAAGCACTGAGAAATGCCTTCAAAGGACATTCTTTGGCTTAGAGCGGAGTGAGTATCACTTTTCAGTCTTTCTTGTTTCATGTGATGTAGTGAAAAGATGCCGTTCCTTTGGAAGCAGACAGACCTTGCGTCAGATCCCGTCTCTCCCATTTAATTGTGTAACCCTGGGAAAGTCCATCCCTCCTGGCAGCAGGTCTTAATTGAAAGCACTTTTCCTGTAGGGTCGTGCTGAGGATCAGAGGAAAGGCACAGAATCGACTAGGAACAGAGAAAATTAACACACACACACAAAACAGGTTGCTAATCTTATCTGAATCAGTATGTCCTAGCTCATGGGCTTGAGGAATTTGTTACGAGTTCAAGTTGAAATTTATTTCCTGTGTAAACGTAAGCAATTCACTCAACCACTATGAACGTCAGTTTTCTCTTTTACAATGCGTAGGTTTTAAAACCCTTGGGTTGTTGTGTTAGGTAAGACAGTGTCAGAAGTTGTATAGTGTCAGGCCCAGAGTCAGACACAGACTCCGAGTCCCCTCCTCTTCTCTCGCTTCCGGTCTCCATCCAACGCTCCCAGGTTCCTTGGGGAGGTGGGGCACATGGTGGAAAGGGGTTGAGCATTAAATTATCCAGGTTAAAGAACCAGATGCTCATTTTTTCTTTTCTAGAAAATCAAAGAGTCTTTTGGCTATAACGTTAGCCAAATCTTTGCCTCTGGCTGTGGTCTCTGATGTGGGGGGATAAAGGCAGAAGGCAAGGTAGATAAAATTAAATTTCCTTCTAACCTGCAGCCCCGTTGACAAATGCTTGAGGCAGACATAATAGAATGTTCCTCCAGAAAACTCCCCACTATCTTAATGTTAATGCCTTGCTAGAGGGAAAAGCAATCTTAGCTTGAGGATTGCAAGGCCTCCAGTATCCTCTGGGTCTTCTTGAGCATGCGATAATCCTTTTGGAAACCTCTCCGGTGTTGACCTCCGAAACTCCTTAGGGTATAATCAGTTGCTCCTCACAATCCTGGGGCTGCTTTCTGCCCAAGGGTCCTGTCCTGGCGTTTGAATAAAACCACCTTTTTGGCACTGAACTCTTTCTTGGCCGTTGCCTCCGAACCCCACTGCTCCGAAGCACATCAGTCTGCACTGGTGAATTATAGCGGCAGAATCGTTTACCATTTGGTAAGATGGCTTACTTGGAAAAATACCGGGCCGGTCCTGGGCTGGGTGGAGTTTCTCTCTTGTGTCTCTTAGTCCATGTCAACCACTTGGAGACCCTGGAGGGGGAGTGCTGTTCTCTACCAGGTCGTGATCTAAGCACAGGTTCCACGGAGCAGGAATGCAGAACAGGAGGTTCTAAATAACTCTGGGTCTCATGAACCTTTATTGCCCTGCACTTGCTGACCTGATGAGCTGAGTACTACCGCCTTGAGAAGACCGAGGTTCCTCCTGTCTATCAGTTCTCCCACTTGCCTGAGGTTCTCAGAAGTCTGGTTGGAGCCATCTGTTCCCCCAGAGTAGCTCAGGCAGCCCCTCTGATCACCAGGAATGTGGTCAGGCCAATCACTGGCTTCTGATGGGGCCTGAAACAAGACACCTGTGAAGGCCAGTTGCTATAAGGTGGGGGATATGAGCTGGTTATTGAGAGAATTAAAAAAGATGCACTGCTGTGTTTAGGGAGGGCAGGAGGGGCGTGTGTCCCGCTGCAGTAATTTCTAATTAATCACACCGGCTCGGGGCTTGGGGCTCCGGGCTCCGGCCTGTGGGTTCAGCTCTGTAAACAGAAAGCAGATGCTGCTGTGGGGGCCACCAGAGGAAGAAAAAAAGCAGAAACGGCTGCAGGCTGGGAAAGCTTCAGTGAAAAGGATTTGAAGAAATGATGGGGAAGCTGTTAAATATTTTATTTTCTTAAAAGTAGTAGTGGGCATGTGTAGCCAAAACACCTTATTTTTTCCAGCAGAAATCTGCCTGAAATACTTTTCAAATAAACTTCCCCAACCTCCTTGTTAGAAACAAACAAAAAGCTCTGATGATATAGATAGTTATCAATATGACTTAGAAACTAGCCTATGTTTACCAAGGGCATGCTCGCTCTTCAAAAGTAAGACACACATTGCGAGCATCTACCATAGGCCATGATTTGAAGGCAAATATCTCCGTGAATTCTCATGCAAACCCTGTGAAAGTGTTGGCTTTTATAGTTTTCTGAGTAGCTTCCAGAGGAGGAAATAGCAGCCGAGAGAGCAAAGAAGCAAGTTGTTTGGGGTCACACCGGGCAAGGGCTGAGCTGGGGGAGGCCCTGGCTGACGTGCAGAAGCTGGGGTGGATGAACAGAGCTGAGCTGAGCTCAGGCTCTGGCTCTGCAGCCCCCCTGGTCGGGTCCAATTCCCAGCTTGGCCCTTACTGGTGGCGACGCTTTGAGCGAGTCACTTACGCTCTCTGTGCGTTGGTTGTGGAGGCCGAGAAAATTAAGGCCATCCCACCTCAAGTTTAGCTGATGTGGGAAACAGAGGGAGCAGAAAATCATTAAAATTCCTCACCTATTGACAAGCCCTTGAAACAGACAGAGTGGCTCTCCCCTGGGGACTTAACTGCCCTCACTTGAGATTTTGCTAAGGACAATCCTAGCCTGACCAACCCCCTACCCCGACAGGTCCGACCAGAGTCCTGTAAGTCTACTTTAACAATTCCTTTAGGAAACTTTATCTCTAAACCTCCAAGATAGTGTCGAGAATCACTCCCAAGTATATGACCCACTGATATACATCTAAAGGGTCTCACAAGAAGATTTTTATTATTGGTAATGAATAACCTTTTCCTCAGACAACAGCTAGCCCCTCAAGGTCCTGGAGACCTCGCTTCTAAAATTCCTTAGAGACTTACATCATCCATAACCCCCTTTGTCCTCACCCACCGCCAAGTCCACCCCAACTCTGCCTTTAAAAACTCTGACTGTAATCTGGCTCGGGGTCCAAGTCCCTACTCCGCTGTGTCGGGTATACTTGGGCCCAAGCTTAAGCTTGTCAAAAAAACCCTCGTGCGATTGCATCGGTGCTTGGCTCCTTGGTGGTCTTTCAGATGCAAAAACTCAGGCATAACATTGGTGTCCTCAACTGTAAGGTGGGAATGAGAGACTGAGCATTCAGGTGGACAACGGCCAGACCGTGTGTGAAGGTCAAACAAACCCTAACCGTCTCCCTGTGCGGCAACCAGCCCGGGGAACCAAGCCACCACCATCTGCAGGCGTCAGTCCAGAACCTTTAGGATGTGACCACTGACTGCCAGCTTCTCTAGTTTTGTTGCCCTTCCTTCCAAGTCAGCATCAAGCAGAGAAAGCCAAATATATTCTCTCCAAACAAACCACATCAGATGCCCCATTTTAAGGTAGCCCACGTCCTGCTTCTGCATGGCCACAGCCTTGAGAGCACACCTGAAGACAGCCCCTTCTGCAAGCTTCCCTGCTGCCCCAACAGCCTCTGAGTCGACCAAAGGCAAGTGCTGGTGGCTGACTCCCCTCTTGTAGCAAATCACGACCAGCTTCTGGTTGTTCTCATTTGGGTGGGCTTTGTTTATTTCCACTGGGATAATGACAGCACCGGTTCTATAGGATGGCCATGAAGATAAATGTGAGCAACCCAAGTCAAGGTCTTCAAGCAGAACCTGGATTATATTCGGTGCTCACAAAAATAGTTTTTTTTTTTTTTTTTTAAATTTCACATTTCAATTTCACAATGGAAATTGGTTCTAATAAACTATCTGCACAGGAAACGACTTAAGAACTGCTGAGGGGTGGGGGGTTTGGACAGATGTATAGTCGAGGCTCTTCTCTGAACTGTCCGGGGCAATATTGTTATTCCTACTCTGTGGAAGAGGAATTGGAGACCAACAATGTTGAAATTTAAGGAAGAAGTCAAACTCCTAATACCATGTTATTTCCACTTCTCATGCTCCCCTTCTAGAATGATTTTTTTAGAAGTTTCTCTTGGAGATGTCTACCTCTTAGGGGGTTTGTGTAATCTTGGCCCTCGTATGAGAACAGAGTGTGTGAGCACATGACTCCCTGATTTATGGCTCCAACGGTCATATTTAAATCATGTGGTAATATTATGGTGGGACCTTATGAAAAGGTAAAGATGTCAGTGGGTTGAAGTTGAACGGTTTAGGTTAATCCTCTAGAGAGCATGACCCAGAATGGAGTATTTCTGAGTCACTGGCACAGTGATGATTGGCTATGAGTTAGGAAACCAGATTAATGGGTGACATCTGTGTTTTATTTCTGCAAATATTTTCAAAATATTAAGATAGAAAGATAGTGCTGGGTACTTAAATAAATAGATAGATAGATAATCGGTCTGACTTTTGTACTGAGAGATTATATCAACTACTTAGACCAAGAACCCAAATCAGGAGCAGGTGGAGATAGACATTGTGCATTACCATATTAAAGGGTGTTTAAAGGCAACAGAGGAAAAGACCGGAAAGTCTCCAGAGAGATAAGCCTTCTAGCTTCAGGCAGTGCTCTCATTTCTTAGGAAAAAAAGGAAGAATGTTTGATGACTTTGGAACAACATGAAGAATAAAAAATGAGTAAAGGAGATAACGAACATGTCTATTTCACAGTAAGAGTTCATTTTGCTATAGGAAACAAAAAGCTGTGAAATAGCCCTGGGAAGCCCACACTTGGGAGAAAGATGAATAAGCAAATATTTTAAAGGAGAGCTTCAACAGCTATGTTAGTAATGAAACCTAGAGTACACAGGATGTATTTATACTCTTTTAACACATATTCTAACTGGAGCATTGTATGGCTTTTAAGCAAAAGTTAGAGCTCACTAATCTGCTGCCTTTGTATAAATAAATGTTTTCTTGTTTGGATTGGTAGGTTTGACGAGGTCTATGGGAGATCCCATATTTAACTCCCTTCCTTCCCCAATTTCCATGATAAAGATAAACCAGATTAAGAAATGGTCTGGAACATAGGGCACCTCAGTGGCTCAGTGGGTTAAGCCTCTGCCTTCAGCTCAGGTCATGATCTCAGGGTCTTGGGATTGAGCCCAGCATCGGGCTTTTTGCTCGGCGAGGAGCCTGCTTCCCCCTACCTCTCTCTGCCTGCCTCTCTGCCTACTTGTGATCTCTCTGTCAAATAAATAAATAAAATCTTAAAAAAAAAAAAAAAAAAAGAAAGAAAGAAAGAAAGAAAAGAAATGGTCTGGAACATACCGATCTGACACATGAATGTATGGTGAAATGATGACCAAAATAAGGTTAATTAACCTCTTCATGCCCTCACATAATTATCATTTTTTTTTATGGTGATAGCTTTCAAAATCTGCTCCCTTAACAATTTTCAAGAAGATAATACAGTATTTATTAAAGTCACCATGCTGTATATTAGATGGGATTCTCTTTTAAATCCTTCCAAAAAAAGAAGAAAATATTGCAATATCTTGATAATGGTTGAATCTGGGTGCTGCTAATATGAGGGTTTGTTATGTTGTTCTCAATACATTTTGGTGTGTTTGAAAATGTACGTGTTAAGTTTTTTTTTTTTAATTATTATTATAGCAGTGACATTTTAGTCAAAATGGACAATGTGTTCATCATTTGGTCCATTATTCAAAACAAGCAACCTCTGGAACAGAGGATGGTTTTGAATGACCTGTTTGCTCCAAAAGTCACCACACATGAATTTTCTAAGATTAGATGTGTAGGTATGGGTGTGTCTGGTGGGCATTGTGATGCCGTGTCTATGTCCACCTTCAGGATAGAGAGACTGTTTCCTCAGCTGCACAGAGGGCTCTCTGTCAATGTCTGAAAGCCAAATCCCTCCCCAGGAGCTGTCAAGGGGCTCTGCCTCATGCCAGGTCATGGCCCCTTTCGAGGGCAGGTCACATCTAATTTCTAGTGCATATGGGCCCCTTATCCCAATTTGAGATGAGTCTGGAAAGCTCTAAAACTCTCCATGAGATGGCTGAGAGCTTTGTTGTGGCTGCAGTGCAGCTTAACTTCTCCTTCTGTTCAGTGCCATCCCTCTCCTCTCCCACAGGTGTTATTCCTAAGAGCAGTAGCCAATCAACCCCCTACACGCACCTTGCCCCCTCATCTTCCGTTGCCCAGGAAACCTGACCTAAGCCAGCGTGGAGTGACCTCCACTATGTGTTACTGAATGAGAGACACAAACTGCAAAACAGTATGAATAGAAAGTTTCTTTGCAAGTAATAAAAAAACAATTCAAAAGCATCCATATCTATATGGATGTAGATACACAAAAGAACGTGGGCAAATTCACATCCACCTACTATACATCTTTCTAATTCGGGGAAGGGAAGTGAGTTGGGAAGGTGTTAAGGGCAGTTTTTCATTTCACTTGAATTGCTTTAACCTTTATCAAGAAGATGAATTAATCTGTTACTTGTGTTACTAAAAAGTAAGTCAACAATTTGTTCTTTTTAAACACGCAATAGAAGCACCCTTCAGCAGATGGGAAGCTGTAGACACGTGAGTGGATAAGAAGATGAGATTAAGGCTCCCAAAACCCAGGCAAAAAAAAAAAAAAAAAAAGGAAAGGAAAGCTAATGTGCAATGTTATAAAAGAGATGAAAAGTAGACCCAGAGGATTATGTGAGTGTGTGTACGTGTGTTTCATCCGAAAGAGAGATTCCAGAAGCAAGGCAGAGCAAAGGAGCAGAAGCAATCATTAAACAAATAATAGAAGAAAAATGCATTGATTTCAAAAGACTGGAGGCTTCAGAGCAAAAGGGTCTCTACAAATATCTGAAAAGACCTACAAAAGGGTCTCCAGACAAAATATCTGAAAAGGAATGCACATCTATGTGGTAGAATTTTTAAACTCAAATGACAAAGAGAAACATCTTATGGGAATTCAGGGATTAAAAACAAGTCGTCTTCCATATATAAAAATAGTTCAGTTGGCACCAGACTTCTTAAAAATACCAAATGCTGAAAGTCAACAGAGAATAACCACAGCATTTGAGATAGAAATATTGTGACCTAAGGGTTTTGCATCTAGTAAAGTGCTATTTACATGTGTAAGCGCATCAGAAGACTGTCTCATATATGTAAGAACTAGGAAGCATAGCATCCACATATTTTCCTGAATAAAAACTACTTGAAGAAGTACTTATGCACAAATTCTCCAAACCAAGAACTTGAATCTGGAAGTTGGATAGGAAATCAAAGAGCAATAAAATAAGTGGAAGTTTGAAATAATCTAAATTCTAAAAAATAAAAAATGCACATGTCTAGAGTGATTATTTAGTGTTCATAACATTAAAAAATCATGAATATTATTATTAATCTGAATGGAAAGTCCACTGTTTATTAACAAAAACTAAGGAGAGATGCTAGGCAGGAAGGGAGAAAGGAAAGAGAGGATGATGGCAGTAAATCTCCCATGTTTATACAGATTTTGAAAAGACATTATTTTTATCCTTGGTACTAATTGAGAAATACATGTTTTCAGTTGAAAGACTAACACTAGCAGACCAAAATTACAACTTCTAATTCCTAAAGAAATAGAAAAAATTAGGATCATTTGACTTATGTAAGAAAAAATAGGAAAAGAAAAAAAAAACAATAGATAAAGAAAATATGTTTAAAAGTGGAAAATATGCTTAAAAGTACAAAATAAAACGTGTCTTGACAGCTCAGTCAGGTAAGCATCTGCCTTTGGCTCAGGTCATGATCACAGGGTCCTGGGATCGAGCCCCATGTCAGGCTCTCTGCTCAATGGGGAGCTGCTTCTAACCTCTACCTGCCACTCCCTCTGTCTCTGCTCTCTCTGCGTATCAAATAAATAAAATCTTTTTTAAAAAACACAAAATAAGATGATAAAATCAGAAATTAATTATTAAAGTGAATATAAATATATTAAGTGGAAGTATTAAAAACGAGAGAACCTTTAGACTTAGTTTAAAAATTCAATTATAGGGGCACATGGGTGGCTTAGTTGGTTGTCTGCCTTCCCATCAGGTCATGATCCCAGGGTCCTGGGATTGAGTCCTGCATCAGGCTCTTTGCTCAGCCTGGAGTCTGCTTCTCCCTCTCCCCATTCCCTTTGTGCTCTATCTCCCTCTCTTGCTCTTCCTCAAATAAACAAATAGAATCTTTTTTTTTTTTAATTCAGTTTTGTAGGACTTTCCAGAAACTTGATTGCAGCTAATTAAAATTAAAAATAATAAGGTGGATAAAGAGATACTGGACAAAAAAGAATGTAGGGATGGCAATAATTAATATCAAATAAGGCTGAGATAAAGAGAAACCATTGCTGAATGGGACAAAGCAGATAGTTTTATGTTTTTGAATAATAACTACAATAAAAAACTAATGGTCATGAATGATGACTAAACCTAGTCATTGAATCACATAGTATTAAAATGTTAAAAAAAATACATTAGAAGGAGAAATTGACAAAAATATATCCAATAGGAAATTTCAGTGTCCCTGTCCCTGAATCTGGAGAGTAATAGAGAAAATTATTAAGGATTTACAAAACTGATATAATCAATGTTTGTATCTCCATTTTTATCTATCATAAATCACTCATAATTATTCATTGTACATTTATAAAAATTGGTATCTTGAGTCACAAAGAAAATCTCAGTAATTCCAAAAAAGACATTATACTAGCTGATTTTTCAGTACAGTACAATAAAACTGAAAGTTAGTGGCAAATGGTTTTTAAAAATTCTACTTGGAGGGGCATCTGGAGGGGTGGCTCAGTCAGTTAAGCGTCTGCCTTCAGCTCAGATCATGATCCCAGGATCCTGGGATCCAGCCCAGAATAAGATTCCTTGCTCAGTGGAGAGCTGGCTTCTCCCTCTTCTCCTCCCTTTGCTTCTGTTCTCTCTCTCTCTCTCTCAAATAAATAAATAAAACCTTTTTTAAAAAATTCTACTGGATTCAAAGAAGAATTCAAAATTGCAATTAGGGATGATTTAGAAAGCGATTCTAATGACTAGAATGAATTCATTTTAAAAGGGTATGAGCAAAGCTATCTCAAAGACAGTTCACAAAGAATAAGGAGGCTCCTGGGTGGCTTAGTGGATTGAGCATCTGACTCTTGATTTTGGCTCACGTCATAATGTCGGCATCATGAGATGGAGCCCAGAGGTGGGCTCTGCACTGGGTTTGCAATCTGCTTAAGATTCTCTTTTCTTCTCCCTCTGCCTCCACCCCCACTCATGGACATGAATGCATGTGTGTGCATGCTTTCTCTCTTAACAAAAAACACATGACTTACGCTGTTACCGAATACTGACCCCAGAAAAAGAATAATAAACATATAAACTGAAATTCATAAATTTGAGGTGGAATTGATAAAGTAGTTTTCATTCTGAGCAGGCCAGCAAAGAAAATAGAGGACAGAGAACAAAAATCTACAACATTAAGTGTGGAAAAGCATATATTACTATAGAAACAGAAAAACATTAAATTCTTCAAGATGACAGGAAAGAGATCAGTGAATATAAATAGATTGCTTCCCTTACTATAAGACAAAGGTTTTCACACTGTACAAGAATTAAATACCAAAAAAAGAAAGAAATGCAACTAAAGCAAATAAGCAGAAAATTTTAAATAAAAGAGGGAGGCAGAGATCTACCAAGTACATACAAACACACAAAAATTTGAGGTGGTAATATTATCTGACAATGTAGAACCTACAGCAAGGGATTAAATAGAAGAAAGAAGCTTATTTGTAATGGATAAGAGTACAGTTGTCAATGCAGGTATGCATTTTCCATGTCAAACAACACAGCCCAGAAATAGATAAAAGACATGAAAAATGATCAGATGTGTATAGGAAAACCCTTGGAAAATCTTTTTATGGGCTAGCGCTCTTTAGCATTGCCATGTAAAAAACCATCCTTTTCTTTGAAAACAAATGGAATTAATAAACTGTGGCAGTTTTTCCAAGCTCCATATTCCTTCCCAGAGAGACTGTGCGATGTTTGCAGAAGTCCTTTGAGCCGTTGCTCACTCTAAGTCTAGAAATGATACTCGCTTGCTGTTTAATGCTTCTATTAGAGAAAAAGAAAAACAAAGGTAGTCTCTTAGCATTTGAAATCTAATAGCATTAAGATTTGATGTCACCCTTAGGCCCTCTGATTCCACCCCAGGAGAAATAATCAAAGGGGACATAACTCCAACCTCTTAGAGCCAGCCACCCCATAGAGCCCATCAACATTGACTCTAATGTCAAGGTAAACTCCTTGTGTCCCCCTTTTACAAAAGAGAAATAGACTAACATGGGAGTTTGGAACTGCAATGGAAATAGGAAAAAACAGTTCTTTTTCTTTCTTCGCAGAGGGATTAAAGCAATTTGGGTAATATTGTTCTGAAATGTCACATGCTCTTAGAGTGACAGAACTACACACTGAAGAACAGATGTGTGCCCAGGTGAAGGAAGCAGCTACGTAGGAGTGTGGCTCATGACTCCACTCCCCGTATATCTCCATTCTGACCCAGGATCAGCCTCCCTACATGCAAACACACAGACACACACAGACACACACAGACTGTGAGTGAAGATGTTGCAAGTCAGAAGGAGCATCTCATGCCATAACTCTTCACACTGCAAGAAAGGTGCCCATGACTGCTTTGTGTAAAGCCTTGGCTGGAAAGCTCAAAAGTGTCCAGAATGTGGTCAGTGTGAGCTGATGTGTGGGCAGACAGGCCTGGGATCAAAATCTGGCTGTACACCTCTACCTGTACAACCTCTTGTAATTCATTTAACTCCCCCAAATAGGCATTAGTGCACATACTAATCCCTAGAGGTACAGCGATGATACAGTCATGAAGCTTACAGTCCAGCAGGTTGTGTGTGTGTGAGAGGGGGGCCACCTTGCAGGACCATAGAAAGTTTCAAGGGGTTTAACATCTGCCAAATATGAGCTGGATATAGAGTGGGGGCTCAATGATTACCCCCTTCCTTTACCCCACCCCGTCCCCCACTGCCTCATTTCCTTGCTTCCTGCGGCCACTCTGCTGTTCAGTAGCCCCTTCAAATGAGATTGGGAACCATGATGGGAAGAGGCAGGAAATCCACATTAACAAAGCTTTCTATGGTTAAGAAGACTAAAGTACTGGTGAGATTGGGAGCTAACTAGTCTGCTAACAATTCAGCCAAGGGTTATCTGTGGATTTCTCCTGAATATAAACATCTCTGACCAACAGTGAAGTTTTGCCTGAGGGTTGACTCATCATGCATTTACTGACTTACAAGTTAGGATGTCAGTAGAGCCAGGATTAAAACAAAAATAAAAGTTCCCTAAGTGTTTGTGCCAACTCTAATGAGAAGAGATCCTTAAAGAGTTGTGTTTAGTCTTTGTTGTCCTCTGGCATTGACTTTGACACAGACCTCTAATCTTGAAAGTCAAATTAGAAACAATTCACGCTAAGTTCATACCAAATACATAATGGATGATCTGGCTATTGGAATCTGGGTTATTTCCCTGGATAGATATTTCTTTCCCTATTGAATAGTAGTAGTAGTAGTAGTAGTAGTAATAGTAGTAGTAGTAGTAGTAGTAATGTAGTTCATTATTATTCAACTTCCACAGTATTTCATCTTCAAATGAATGCAGGCTTTGGCTCTTCTACCTTTACGACAGCCCTGAAACATAGCATGTGTAAGATTCTGAAATTTCTCAAAAGACAAAAGTGAGAAATCTCTCCAGTAAGAAAAATCATTGAGAAATAAAGAGTGACTTTCTACCTGATGGGCTACAGGCTGATATGAAGAGTTGTGTAGCTAATGACATCCTACAAATGCACGGTCATAATTATTGTAGAATTTCGGATGGGAAGGGGGATGGTGGCAGTTTCTATTTGTTGTCATTACAGAGGGTCCTGGGGGATCTCCACAGAAGCAGATTCAGCCTCTTCTCATTACCCTGTTATGAACAGCTGGATGAGACTGCTGCTCCCTGGGCATCTCTTTTAACTCCCAACTTACCACCCCACCCCCACCCCTCTTTAAATGACAACAGTATTATATTAGTGGGAGTACTGATACTGTAGCTATTGCTTTGGCTACTGCCTTTCTTTAGCACCCATTCCGGGCAAAGCACCGTACCAATGCATTACATAGTTAGCTTTTTGGTTCTCTCTATCATCCTGTGTGATTGGGATTATTATTGTCCTCATTTTCCAAAAAAGGAACAGGCTTAGTGCTTGTATGAGTTTCTTAGTGCTGCTTTAACAATTATCTCAAACTTAGTGACTTAAAACAACACAACATTACCTTATAGTTCTGAAGGTCAGAAGTCTGAAATGGGACGCAGTGGGCTATAACCAAGGTCTTGGCAGAGCTGCGTGCCCTCTGGAGGTTCCAGGGAAGACTATGCTTCTTTATCTTTCCAGGGTTCTAGAGGGTGCCCACGTTTTTTGGTTCCTAACCCACTTCCATTTTCAAAGCCAGCAATAGTGAGTTGAGCCCTTCTCACATCACATCACTCTGGTCACTCTTGTGCTTTCTCACTTTTAAGGACGCTTGTGATAACATTGGGTCCACCCAGATAATCCAGGATACTCTCCCTTTCTTAAGATCATCTGATTAGCAATCTTAATTTCTCTCTGTCCTGCAGGCAACATATCTACAGGTTCTCAGGATGACAATATGGACCTCTTTGGAGGGGCCATTATTCTGCCTGCCACAGAAATATTACATAACTTGCTACAGGCCATGGAGGTAATAAATGGTATTTTCTTGATTCAAATCTTAGTCTCTTGATTCCAAAGCCTCTGCTAGTAAGCCTAATCCACACTGCTTCCCAGTAGCATTCTACCAACAATGTCATTTCCTAAGACCCTCTTCTGTGGCAGGCACAATCCCAGATACTGGTGGTCCATACATGAATAAGAGTTCACCTCACAAGCTTGGGGGTGGTGGGGAGAATGGTTTGCAAATGTTGATAAATAACTATAATGGTAAATGGGAAGTATATGTAGAAGATCATGGCTACACAGGATTCTACAGGAGTAGAAGGCAGTGTGAGATGGGGTTGGAGAGGATATGTAATGCAATCTGAAGGATAATTAATTCAGTAGGCAGAGAAAGAGGTGAAGAGCTCTTCATGCACAGAGAATGATGGGATACAGGCTGAGCAATGGGAGTCACTGAATGATGATTCACTGAATGAATCAAAATCATTCATTTTGATTTCCCCAAATCATTTGATTTTGGGAAAATCAGGCTGAATATCTGAGGTGAAAGTAGAAACTGAGATTGGAATGGCTTCTGACAGAGAAGGACCTTTCAGGCCATGCTGAGAGGTCAGGATTCATGGTGAAGAAAATGGAGCTCCATCAAAGGAGTTCAAGGAAGGGAGGATCATGATCAGACTTGCACACTGTGAGCTCTACTCTGATATCCTCTTAGAAGATGAATTAGTTGACAAGCTGCGGAGATGCAATAGGGGGTGAGGTCAACATCCAGGTGAGAGATGGTGAGAGGCAAAGGATGACCAATGGCCATGGGAATGGAGGGCAAAAAGCATATCCAAGACCATTCTGAGATAGACATTAGTAGGTGTGTAATGGTGAAGGGTTATGGGTCAGGGGGGCAATAAGGGAAGGAGTGTCAAGAATTACCCATTAACTTAACTTAGGATCTCTAAGTTAAGCATACATGGAGCACCGTAAACAGAAGTAGAATTTCGTACAAACTCATCCTATCGTTCATTGCCAAGCATATTTGTAAACTCAACATCAGATTTCTGGGGAATAGAAGTTTCTATCTGGAGCTTGAATTTATTTATAAAATCATGTAAAAGGAGTTGCTAGTGGTGACTGTGGTGATTGGAGATGCTGAGGATGTGTGTGTGTGAGAGAGAGGGAGAGAGAGAGAGAATCTTTGGAGGGACGCGTGCCCATTCTAAAGCAGCTGTTCATATCACAGAAGAATAAGGCTCACCTTCCCCTTCTCCACACAGGATCACTATGAGTGGAGAATTGTCAGCCTTCTGCCTCCCTCCCAAGACACTTTGTTATCTCCCCAGCTCTCTAAGGAAAGCTAGGACAGGTAATCTGGTGAGCAATTTGGCAGTGGCAGGATATTAGGAAGAACAGAATCTTGGGGTGTATGTGTCTGTGTGTGTACTTATGTGGTTTTGTATGTGTTTCTGCACATATACCTATGTGTGTGTGTTTGTGGTGGAATGGCCAGATTTAGCAAATAAAAATACATGGCACATAGTTAAATTTGAATTTCAAGTAAATGGGCAAATAATTCTCCTAAGATAAGTATGTCCCATGCCTGTGTTTGCGTATAAAATATTTAAAACTTATTTATCCTAAAATATTACTCATTCTTTGCCTGAAATTCAAATGTAAAACCCATGGATCTGTGTGTATATTTGCATGTGTGTTGTGCGGGTCTCTGTGTTTATGTGTCTTTTTCGTTCGTTTACGTATCTTTGTGTTTGTGTGTATGTACATGCATGTGTGGTTTTTTGTGTGTCTGTGTATATGTGCATCTGGGTTATAGAATGCATAATAGGTTTGTATTAGCCATTCATGCCCTGGAAAAAAATGGAACTATTCCCATAGAACGAAAAAGCAATCAGATTTTTTTCTATTATTAATTTTGACTTTGAACGAGTCACTGCAAAGTAAAGAGGTTGAACAGTTTCATCCACTTAAATATTTATTGACCATCCTAGGAGCAGAAGGTACAAAGGCAAATAATTCATAGAGGGCTCGCAGTCTAGAGAAAGGACATCTATGCAACTGATGAGGTTACGGTGTAGTGAATGCCCCAGTAAATGTGCCAGTCGTGATCCCAGTTACTTAGCAGTACTTTCCAGTTCTTTGTGTCTGTGTAGCCAGGCCAGCATGAAGACAACAGATATTTCAATGTGATGCTTTTATCACTTGGAGTCTTTAAATTATGATTATTGGATGCATGTGTGCTGCTCTGCTAAACACACATGATCACCCCGTCATTCAGCTGAGGGAAGCGTTGCTCTATTTGTCAAGTTTGTTTTTAATACTAGCACTATTCTTGAAAGCCAAGAAATGTCAGACTTCTGCATTGAGAGCGTTTTTTATCAGCCCTCCTGTCATCTTGGACAGGACACCTTGTGGTATGAAAGGGCTACCTGCTTCCCCTGCTTGGTATCTGAACTCCTTGGTGTTGGTTCCAGATGCTTCTCTGCCTCTCCCCAGTTTTGCATTTCTTGTTGTTCACCCACCACTTTCAGGATCTGTCTTTCAAATAAAGTTAGCTGGCTAAGTGAGATATTGGCCATTCTGGCTTGAAATCTGTCTCAAGTGAGCATTCACACCCTTACAGAAAGCTGCCTTCATGTAATAATTGAAGAATTATGTAGGAGTGTCTGCATTCAGTGGTGTATACTTAGAAGACAGGCCAAGCTGCTACATCAAGGAAGGCTCAGTGGTGGCAACAAGACAGAAGTTTATTTCTCACTCACATAGGAGTCCGAGCCCAAGCTGTCTTGGCTGACATGCAGTCCCAGAGGGACAAGGAGCCCAGTTCCTTCTGGGTTATTGCTCTGCTGTCTTTGATCCATGGCTGCCAGCCCACTGTTGGTTCCCATCAACATGGTGGCATCCTAGCCTGCAGAAAGAGGGAGAGGAAGACAGTGTAGATCCAGTTCCTTTCAAAGGCCAGACCTGGAAGATCCACCAGCACCTCCCCCTCATTGCTGCTGGTGAGAATGTGTCACACTTGATTTCAAAAGAGGCCAGGAATAGGATCTTCATCTGGGCCCTCATGGGGTTTCTATCCCTATGGAAGAAAGGAAGAGTGGCTATTGGGGCAACCAGTAATCTCTTCCCAAAGAACATCTGCCTTAAACTATGTAGGAGCACTTAGGACCAATAGGCTTCAGCATACACGTGTCTGTATAAAGCTGGGAGAGGCAAGAACCAAGACTAACTGAGCATTCAGTCTATTCCAGACTGTGAGAATCATTCAGGACATTATTTTCCTTAATCCTGACAGGCAAAGAGGCTGAGCGGTAAAATGAATTATTCACTGATAACTATAGCTGCCAAAGGGAAAATTCGAACCCATGGTCCTTCCCACATATCACCCTGCCTTATATAATCTGCTGGTGACTGAATGAATCCCTTGGCTATGTGCTGGATTCTTGGCTTAGAATCACTACCATCCCCTTCTAGGTCTCCATTGCATTGCAGAAGCAGAGCAGGTACTACATTTCCCAGAATTCCATTCCCTGCAGGCTCCAGGTGAGAGTATCAGTAAGCTATCTGGAAGGCAGAGGAGAAGCAGAGGAGTTTAACCTGCAGGGGTGATTGTATCTAGATGCACGGGCAGCTTCACAGCAGCTTTCCACCGGCTCCTGAGAACCTCTCTGGTTTAGTGTTTCAGGCTTCTCTGACTTTCACACCTGGGCCCTTCAAATGTTTACACACATTCCTGATGACTCTATAAAATTCTCCATACCTGGTATACATAGACTGATCCCTCACAGACACAATGTAAGATGGTGAGATCAGGCAGAATTCTTGGTGTATGGCAGAAAGAACACCAACATTGGAACTGGATGAACTGGATTTGAATCCAGCTTTCTGGACTCACCAAGCATGTGCTTGAACACACCACTTAAATTATGGGAGCTGCCATGTTTTTCAAATGGGAATACCAATACCTATAAAATCATTCAGAAGGTCACATGATAAAATATTTAATAACAAGTACCACAACAAGAAAATAGAATATGACTGTCATTATTACTTACAATAATAATAGCCAAGCATATTATTGGCATTATTTCATTTAATTCTAAAACAACTCTGGTTACTATTATCATCCCTATTTTATAAGTGAAAAAAAACTAAGGAACAGAGATTAACTTGCAAATGACTCACAACTAGTTCATGACAAAACCAGGAACTGAGTCTGTCTCTAGTCAGCTCACACTCTTAACCACGGTGTATTGAGCTTCCTGTGAATATACATTTCAACTAGTTTGTTTAGTTCTGCCTTCCTCCTCAACAAACAGTTTTCCAGAGTTGCCAAGAAGTACAAAGACTAGAGAAGAGAATTTTGGACATCCATGTATATGGAATAACCTCTTAATAATTTCAAGAATCTGATACAGAATTAGTCCTTCTGGTAAGGTGCTTGCTTCCTGGGTACTTTTGAGGAAAAGCTCAAAGGACAACTTACTTTTCAACCTGGGATGACTATAACCTCCAGATGACAACTGGCAATGTCTGAAGACATTGTTACAACTGGAGATCAAGTACTAATGGCATCAAGTGGGGAGAGGCCAGGGATGTTGCTGAACACCCTCCAGAGCACAGGACAAGCTCCCTGCAAAGAATTATCTGCCCCCCCCCCAAACAGATAGTGTTGCTGTTGAGTAATCCTGCTTGATAAGAGGCGCTTTGAGATTTTTAGCTCTTGGTATGGGTTACCCGGGGGCATTCTCCAAGATTGTGTTATCCAATATGGTAGTCACTCACTGTGTGTGACTATTAAAATTAAATTTAAAATGAAACAAGATGAGACCGGGGAGGGAGAAAAACCATAAGAGACTCTTAATCTCAGGAAACAAACTGAGGGTTGCTGGGGGTAGGGGAGGGATAGGGTGGCTAGGTCATGGACACTGGGGAGGAAATGTGCTATGGTGAGTGCTGTGAATTATGTGAGACTGATGATTCACAGACCTGTACCCCTGAAACAATACATTGTATGTTACTTTTTTTTTTTAATTTTTAAAAATTAAAAGTATAATTCTTCATTCACATTAGCCACATTTCAAGTGCTCAATGGCCAGATATGACTAGTAGCCACTGTATCAGACAGTACACATTTATAGAACATTCCATTTTCTCAGAAAGTTCTTTTGGATAGCGCTGCTGCAAGATCTTTTTACTGTGAAATTCTATTAAATATCTCAAGCTCCAGTTCCTTGCATGTTATGAGAAACCAAATATTAAAATGATGATTTTAAAAACAGATAAAATAGGGCATATTTATTTATATTGTAGAAATGTTCTTTTAAATGTGAATACTTCTAATATATTTGATGGCTTATCTCCTTGTTTAAAGTCTGATTTATTTGGTTACAGATCATTAAAACTGGGAGGAGGGTAGAAACTTAAATTGGCAGAGCCGCTATCAACTGAATCTCAAGAAAATGACCTGACAGCTAGGAAATTGCCATCTAACCCAAAGATTTTTGTGAAGTTGTAGAATTTCTTAGTTTAAAATAGGGCGTGCCTAATACTGTTGGTTTAGATTTGTGTAACTGTTTTTAGGGAACACAAAGTTCTTGGAGAATCTGGTGAATGGTACTGATCCCCTATTCTCCAGTGGGAACATGCACACACAGATACGTACAGATACAACTGTCCTTACAACACATGCATTTAATGACTTCCTACAGTGCAGGTAAACCCTCTGTCTTCCAGTTGATCTCTGCAGATGAGGAAATTGAGACCCTGCGAAATCAAGTGACTTGTCCGAGTTTACACAGTGACAGAACCTGAATCAGAAGGTGGATGGTCTGAATTTCAAAACCTATACCAGAAATACTAGCCTATATAAAGTAGCAAAGAAACTAATCTACTGTGTGAAATAAGATATACTTGTACTATCCAAATTCTTCTACTTGGCCTCTATGAAAGGAAAGGAAGGGGTAGTGCTTAAAAAGCAATGAACTGGGACTCCGAACTTGCCAGAGGGTAGAAGAGAGAAATGAAAGCTCATTCAGTACTCCACAGCCAGGATTCTGTAGCTCTGAATGAAGAGGCATGTTCTATAATTTTTGACTTTCATTAGAAGCTTTTTTTTTTTTTTTTTTGAGAATCCATTACCTTTCTCTATACAACACGTTTCCAGTAATAATAACATGAGCTCCTCACCCAAATGCCTCCATATTTCTCATTAAGGCTCAGGAAGCAGTTTGTGAATTCCCCTTTGAATAGCTCATTAAGTTATTTGCTTTTGTTCCTGCCTCCTATCTCCTGTGTTCTGTGTCCTTATTTGTCCTTTTTCTTAAAAGCCAACAAAGAGCCTGGAAACCTCCCTTATGTAAAATTCCAAAATTGAATTGTGTATTTTACTCCTGAGCTTAATTATGAGAAGTCGTGCCTGTTCTATACTTAACGGCTTTTCAAATGGCACCATTATGTAGAACAGCAAGCAGAAGCAAAAGGTAGCGGAGCTCATTGGAAGTCTAATCCATGATGTGCTGTCCTTATTGAAATGCTGTAAATAGAAAAAATATTCAAGAAAGCAGAGATTTCCTTCAAAATTGTACCCAACTTATCAACTTACAAATCCCAAATTAAGTTTAGGGAATGAAATACACTTAGCCCAATGTCTGGAACATAGCCATCAGTTAAAAAAAAAAAAGTTGTTGCATGAATATACTGTTTTTCTTTCCCCTTTTGCCATTCATTCTCTGTTCTCCACCCTCTTCTCCTGGTTCCTGTCCTGACTCTTGTAGACATTATCACCTAGGTGCTCTTGCCAGGTGACTGTCCACTGGTTACAGGAAACAGGAGGGTAGAAGGTGGAAAGAGAGACCCAGCAAGTACCTCTTCCCTTGCCACTCTCCTGCACTCTGCTTCTGGGATGGCTGTGTCCACAACCACAGGTCCCACAGGGTGGCCTCTCCTCTATGGTGCCGACCTTTCCTGGGCTCCAGAAACACTACTTTCTCCTCTTGCCCCTTTAGGTCTGAGGCCAATAACCCCTTCCTACACTGCTAGTTCCTGGACGTCTCCACACCCTTGTTGGTTCCTTCAACCCTGCCCACATCTCAGCAAACCATTTGTCTTAGTAAGCTCGGGCTGCTCTAACAAAATACCATAAATTGGGTGGCTTAACTAACAGAAATTTGTTTCTCACAGTTCTGGAGACTGAGACGTCTAAGGTGAAGGCATAGGCTGATTCTGTGGTGCGAACCCACTTACAAGGGAGCTGGGGTTTTGCTCTAAACTTATCTGATGGAAGGGATGAGAGCTCTCTCTTAGTGGTAAACTTGCTGATCCCATTCAGGAGGGCTTTGCCTCCATGATCTAATCACATCCAAAAGCCTGCCTCCTGGTACCTCTGCCCTGAGGGTCAGGGTTTTGACATATGAATTTGAGGGGGACCCATTCAGCCCATAGCACCATCCCTTCATTAAACTCTTCAGTTGAACCAGATGAGTTACATTTTGTACTTCATTACCCTATTATGGTGAATAAATGAAATAGATAAATGAAAAGATTTAGAAAATCAGCTTTAAAGTAATTTCAAGTATATGATTTTTAACATTAAGGAATAAAGCTATAAATATTAAATTCACTTCCCAATACATTAAAATTCCTATTGTTGAAATTTTACCTAAAAATAAGTTTTTAATATACAAAATTTACCCTCATGCTTATATAATATATGCCAGGGATCAGGGGCAGGTAATGTAATTGAGAAAATTGATCTGGGTGTCAAGAAAAAAAGTGCTAAGAGCTTTAGTAAATGACAGTTGGCAATTAGTTTACCTCCACTGTAGACTGGAAATTTACTACATGTATGTTTGTGTATGTGTTACAAATAGTCCCAACCTAACATAAAATTGACATAGCCTAGTATATCATCTATGACCCAGCTTCTGAGTTAGGGCAAAATCTTCTTATACTGTAACTACATACATAGATTTAAGGAGGCAGGGTCCTCTGGGGTTTAAATGTAGACTTGAGTTAGTTTCAGGTTATAGGTATGAGCCATAGGGAGGCATCTCAGAGTCAAAAGGACTAGTTATCCGTCAGAAAATAGGGCTTGAATTACTTTATGTAGAAGGCAGGTTGAAAGCCAGAATCAGAGTTTAGGGCCTGGAAACACCAGTCTGTCTCTGAATGAATGTTCTCTTTCTTCTCCCATAGACACACTCCCTAGCACACCCTGCTTCTCTCTTGCGCTCTCTCTCATTATAGTACATAACATTTATCTTGCTTATTCTAAAAAGCAAGAAACAGTCAACATAGAAAAAAATACCATAGAAATAAAGATAAGAAAAAGAAAAATAAAACATAAAATGACCACTAATCTTTCTATACTGAGATAACTGGTATTCGCTGTTTGCTGCATAGACTTCAGTAGGTGGGTGATTGATGGCAAGGTAGGTGAATAAATGATAGGCGGTATTTCCTAGCAAAAAATAATCTAAGGTACATGTTTTATAACTTGTTTTCACTTAACAATGCATTTTAATATCTTTCCCAGTTATTACTTATCCTTCTAGAGCATCATTTTACAGCTGAAAAATATTCTCTTGTACGAATTTGTCACCACTCCTTTACCCGACTGTGGGAAATTTAAATTCATTCCTATGTTCCCCACTTTGAACCATGCTATAAAAGATAATCCTTATGATTGTTTGCTATTTCAATAGCAGGGTTATTGTTATTTTCTGCACATTTTAGAGTAACAGCAAAGGGCTTTGCTTACTGTCTTACTTCTGGAGTATGGCTGTGATTACAGAAAAATACAATAATCAGAGAATCAGCTTGGTTTTAAAGAGATCTTCAACCTGTTGTTGCCATTGTTGCAAGTACTCTCTGCTATCAATAGCCCTTTCCCCCACACACTGGTAATCTTGGGGAATTAGTTAACATTTTATTGAGTATTTCTTTTTTTTTCTATTGAATATAAGGGGACAAAATGGAAGGAAACACATGTTCTTCTCTAATGCTTTCACATACCCGCATCTGCACACTAAATGTAATGCATTTCACAAATTTGTGTGAGGGTGGGTCTGTGTATGGTGGAGTATTTCTACTGATGGCTCCTGCTGTCATCGCTATTTCTGTGCAAGAAATTCTTGGGCATCATTCATTTTGGACAACTTATCCCACTATTCTGCTTACAATCTAGCAAATCACAGATGTATTCTAGGTGGTGCAAAGTTTCCATACACAGCTGGCCGGAAGCTCACAGAGTGGCTTGACTAAAACGTACTGACAGGGGTGCTGTCTTTTGCAGAGTTATTGTCAAATTAGTATAAAGGTCTTTGCTGGGTTCAATCATGAACACATCTTACTCTCTCAAAGCTATGTCCTTGGAAGAGCTCCCACTGTGGGAATGGTAGGCAGAGTGCACAATCCAAGGACAGGATTGGGAGGAAGGAGCCTCTGATTACCTGGGTCCAACTCTTGAGTCAAGGGGGCAGTCACATCCTCTTTACTACCTCCTCCAACATGGTCACAACTTATTGAGCACTTACTATGTGCCAAGGGACTTTCTGTGGTTATCTTACTGAATCCTAACAACTTTATGAAAATGAGGCTATTAAGGGAGAAAGATTTGCCAGATTCACAAGGCTAGTGGGTAGTGACTATCATATCCCAAAGCACGTTTCTCAAATGCTACAACAGGTTTGCCACCAGAAACACTGGGGAATGAAATCCAGACTGTCTACATCAATAAGTAAACAAAAGAAAACTGGCATTTTCTGTGTAATTTAATAGCCTAGATTTGGTGATCTCATGAATCAAAATAACTTTAATCCAGGGGCCTCTCTGACCCAAAAAAAAATTTAGTAAAAGTGATTTATCAAAATCTAAATATGGTTGTTAACAAGGTCTTGGAGAATATTGCAGGTGGACTTGTTTCTACTTATTTTTCTTTGTGTGATATGTGCTTTTTTCATGACTCTGTTCCTTCACATATGGACTCTGCTTTCTATAGTTCCTTTCCCCCTCCCTTTTCCATTTTTTTTTAAGAAAGAGAGAGAGAGAGAGAGAGAATGCACACACACACACACACACACACACACACACACACACACACAAGTGGTCTGGAAGTGGCAGAAGGAGAGGAAGAGAGAATCCCAAGCAGGATCCAAACTCAATGGAGCCTGATGCAGGTTTCATCTCATGACCCTGAGATGATGACCAGAGCAGAAATCGAGTCACGTCTGATGCTTTATCCACCCACCAAGCCACCAGACACCCCTGCCTTCCTCTCCTTTTATAAATATGTACTTATGCCATAGTTATGCCTCCTCCCTTTGAAAGTGTACTCTGCGAGAGAGTGAAGGGAGAAGGAAAATCAGTGTTTGAATACCTGCAGTGAACCCCGCTGGGACATTCACATACATCATCTGGGTGGGCAGAAATCAAGTCCAATTTCTCTTTATAGGTTCAGGGCTCATTACACTGCACAGTTTTGCAGCCTATAGGCCAACACAGACTGCTTCTTTGTTCTCTTGACTCCGGTGCACTTTGCTGTATATATGCCTATTTACATGTTCAAAATCGCATATTAATCGACTTGGTACCAGAAGGCAAAGTCTGAAACTAACAGACTGTGGATATAATGCAAAAGACACAGTGAAGATACTAAAATGAAACTAGGATGTCTATGCCTAAAAGATCCCCAGGGAAATGCTGAGATAACAAAATGGAATTCGTTGAGTTAGGAAGGCAGAAAAGGATGCCATAGGCAGGAGAACAAACCAAGTTAAGGAGGGCCCATCATTAAGATGAGTTAGTGCAGAATCTTGGGGAAACACTTGGGGATATGGGGAGAAGAAGAGGAATGGGAGGAAGAGAATTGACACTCCAGTGCTTCTCTTTGCGACTGTTAAGATAATTCTGGTTGTAGCTGCAGGGACTTCATTACATCTCATAGTAATACTTACACTCAACTCCTATCGTAATCTTTGCCTTGTCAAATTTACTAATCGCTGAAAATTGTCCTGCATCTAGTCCTAACTTTCTGAAGCAGAGATAAACCCTTAGACCACAGATGGACCTTACTGCCCTTGGCTTACTGTCTTCCATCTTTATGCTGATGGTTGGCAGCCTCTCTGGCATTTTCTCTAAATGTCTCAGTAGAAGGGGAAAATGGGCCTTTTTATGGCTCTGGATCTATCTTCTATCCCTGAATTTATTTCCTCCCTGGGGCCCTGGATCCTGTTCTTTCCCTCCTTCTAACCACATTTGTTCATTAATTACCTTGTGCTCACATTTATCTTCAACCCTTCCATCTCCAGGCTCTTCTAT
Source organism: Enhydra lutris kenyoni (assembly GCF_002288905.1). Taxonomy (NCBI): domain Eukaryota; kingdom Metazoa; phylum Chordata; class Mammalia; order Carnivora; family Mustelidae; genus Enhydra; species Enhydra lutris. Next base: position 35,092,435 of record NW_019154100.1, on the reverse strand, counting down.
ATTAAAAAAAAAAAAATGCTGCCTCATATATGCTGTCATCGCCAAACATCTTGGACAATTTTCTCTATTCCTTATTTCCAATTCTGCACCCCCTTTTTCTGTGTCACTGCTACACTGGAAGTCCTCTCAGCATCCTGACCAATGACCCCCTAATGCCAAACACAGTCCTTATTTTGCTTGATATCTTTGTAGCATTTAACAATTGAATACATTCTCACTTTTATTTATTTTTTTAAAGATTTTATTTATTTATTTGACAGGCAGAGAGGCAGGCAGAGAGAGAGAGAAGGGGAAGCAGGCTCCCTGCTGAGCAGAGAGCTCTATGCGGGGCTCGATCCCAGGACCTGAGATCATGACCTGAGCTGAAGGCAGAGGCTTAACCCACTGAGCCAACCAGGCGCTCCACATTCTCACTTTTAAAACTCACCTGTATCTGCTTCTGCAAACTCCATTCCATCTACTCTTTTCTTATCCCCTCTCCCCTGGGTTCCTGCTAAATGCATCTTAAATGGACTTCTAATTCTTAGAGGTGCCTTGGTCCACTCTACTTTCCTTCCTTAGTGCTAGAATTTGCATTTTTGAAATGAAATCTTTCAGCCCTTAACCATGTCCTATTGTTTTCAGGATAAAGTTGAAATGTTGTCACATGGTCGATAGCATCCTCCTAACCAGCTCTGCCTTACTTGCTTAAGAGGAAATTGCTTGGCCCAGACATCTTCACTTCCTACTCCCTGAAGCTGGAACCAGACACTGCAGCGGCTTGTCCTTGACTGTACAGAAGTAGAGGGAAAATGTGGCTCTGGAACATACCCATCTAGCAAAGCTATTCACCAGCCTAGGCCAGCAAGAGAGTTCTGTGAGAGGGAAATTAAAATCTAGTTTATTTAGGGTATTGTTCTTTGGGGTTCTTTATTACTCTACCCTAGTCTTTACCTGAACTCATTAAATGGCCTTCTCATGCCATTGTGGTCCTTATCTTGAACTGGCTCTTATGTTCCATCTAAACCAGGCTAGTTGCATTTCTAAATGGTCCATTTCTCTTATTCTCCAGGTTTATGCCCATGCAGATCCTTCTGTCTAGAGTCTGCCCCTTTATTTCTCTGCCTGAGTATTCCTGTTCATGACTTAGGACTTCAGTCAAGTGTCAGCTCCCATTTGAATCTTTCCTAATATGCTCCCCACACCCCTCCTCTGCTCCCACAACACTCCGCCCATTCTACCACAAGGTCTTGTGGTCCCTGGTTTACCTGTGTGTCTTCTCTCTGATTGTAAGCATCTTGCTGGCAGGGGCTGTATTGTATCTCTGACATATAGTTGAGGCTCGGCAAATGTGTACTAAGTGAGGATTCAGAGAAGCTCCGTATGCTCAAAGTTTCCCTAGAGGAAGTCTGTATGTATCTATGACTATGTATACATGTGTCTGGGACTGAGCCATCTTAACTGAAGTACCAGGAGCCTAACAGCCAGAGGCTGGGAGTATAGCCAGCATCTTTAGAGACCATCGAAGGAGCAAGTGAGGCTAAGAGTTCAAATGCCAAGTCCAAGGCTCAGAAGCAAGGGAGATCAGGAGTGGAGTAACTAGGACAGTATTGTAGATAGGTGGATAATGGCCCTTAGAGATTCCATATCCCAAATCCCTGAACCTGTGAATATGTTTGGCTACATAGAAAGGGGGAACTCGTGATTCAGATGGCATTAGGTTGCTAATCAATTGATCTTAAAATAAGATTATCCTGGATTATTCTAGTGGAACCAATGTAATCACCTTTAAAGTGGTAGATTGGGGCAAAAGATGTAGAAGCAGAGAGACAGCTGTGTAAGAAGGACTCAGTCTAATCTTGTTGGCTTGGGTGGTGAAGAGAGGCCATGAGCCAAAGAATGAGGGCAGCCTCTAGACACTAGAAAAGGCAAGAATGTGGGTTCTGCCCTAGAGCCTCCAGAAAAGAAGACAGGTTTGCTAACAACAGTGATTTTAGCCAGGGAGACCCATTTCAGACTTCTGACCTCCAGAACTATAAGATAATAAACACATGTTGTTTTAAGACACTGAATTTGTGGTAATTTGTTGCAATAGAAATAGGAAACTAATAGAAGTATTATCAACTGAATGGACTTGGACAAGACATTTAATCTTCCTAAGCCCCCTGTCTCATCTTGTTAATAGGAATCATACTCACTGTGTGCTTGTGAGGATTAAATGAGATATTATATCTAAAAATCTTGGTAAAGTGCTTGGCACAGAGTAAGTGCTCCATAAATAGTAGTAATTTAATATCATCATTGTTGTTGTTCACTAATTGGCCTAATACATCTGGGGTGGAGGAGAAGGAAGAGACAGAGGAAAAAAGATGGGAAATAACACAATAAAAGTCTATTTTGGAAATCTGCAGGCATATTTGGTTTTAGCTCTTTTCTAATGTGTCTTCTTAACTCACAGAATGTGCTTCATTTCCTTCTGCTTTCTCTCTCTTGCTTTAGGTATTAGAATCTATTTTAAATTTAGTCATTTCAAAGTCTTCTTGGCATCGTGTAAATGTCGCACCATTAAATATATATTCAATGAGTGCTCGAGCAGGCTGACTTCCCTGCCAAGAAATGGAGTCCCGTAGGTGGGCAGGTGGAGGACAGACAGACACCAAAACTGCACCCCCGCCGCCCATAAACTCTGCTGTCCTTACTTAGCAGAACCACGTTTTATGAGCTCCAAATCAGGATGTGTGGTCTGACAAGCATGTTTGCTCCTGAGTTTTAATTTAGCATTATGAAAAGGTTTTCACAGGTATTAAATTAAATCACATGAAATTTAGTGGATAATCTTTACTGCAAAAAATCAAATCTCAAGCAAAACTTCAGGGAAAACATAGACTGGTTTTTATAATATTTGAAATTTGAATTATTCATGATAATCTAGAACGTATGGTTTGGTAGCCATCAAGACAGTTTTGTTTCTGTTTTGTTTTGTTTTCCTCTGCTCTCAGATGTCCCCTTCCCCTACTCTTTCCCTCTGAGTCCTGCTGCCTCCCTTCTAATCAGGTGACCCTAGTGAACTGCCAGACCAAGAACCCCAACTTCCGGGTGATGGAATAGACACGTGACACTGGCCCAGCCAATCACAACAGCCCTTTACCTGGCCATTGATTGGTCACATGAGTAGGCACACGATCCAAACAAAGCCAATTTCATACAGAGAGATAAAGAACATGATTTTCTTTCCGCTAGAACAACAAGCGGTGGAGGTGTATGTCAGAGCTATTGCCTGTCATATTTGCTACCACAGAAAGGAAACACATCAGCAGGAAGTGAATGAGGCCAAAAACCAGGAAGAGTCAGGGCTGAGAAATGGAGAGAAGGAAAAAACCCTAATGACATCTCTGAGCCCTCAGACCCAGCAGTGCTTGACACTACTTACTCCCCATCCTTCTCTGTACATGAGCCAATAAATCTTTTTTAAGTGGGATTTCTAGGACTTGAAATTGAAAGAGCCCTGGCTAATACACAGGGTCATTGCAAAAACACCGTCAAGACCTCAGAAAAAAACAACCCAGGGGGTGGGCAAGACAGGGACAGGAAGAAAAAAGACTGGTTATAGCAGCCAATAAGACTTAGAAGTCTTATTGACTTAGAAGAGCACAAGACTTAGAGTCAGAACACTAGGGTTTATAATCCAGCTCTGCCATTTACCAATGACCTTGGTAAGGTGCAACCTTGGGTAATAGCATAACATTTCCACTTAATGGTCTACAGAGTGGATGACTATCATATCGCTGCCATATATAACACGGCGCGCTGGGAGATGCTCACCTGAGATGATAAACGGGAGCACTCTTTGTAAATGTTAAGTGCTTTAAAATGGCACTTATTACATAGAAAGCAGCATGGTAAAAGAAGACTTCGGACTGAAACAGAGACCAAAAAGGAAAAGTTGGGCTCTGAGTAGCTGAACTCTTGAGAGAGGAATAGGGAAACCAACTAGTTAATGATTGGATCTTCTATAAGGCATCTAAAGGACACACAATACTGAATGTCACTGGCCTGAGTAAAAACATATGCAAAATCTACGCAAAAGTTAGAAAACAGTTCTAAGGCCGTGTATGGGATAGGAGCGGGAAGCAAGAGAAGAAAGGAGAACCAGCATTTGTGAGGTATCCACAGTATCTTCTGACGACCACACGGGCTCTGATGTAACCCGTGAAGCAATATTGCAGGTGTCAGGCATTAGTGTCCCCAGTTTATATTTGAAGAAAATGAGGCTCAAAGCCCAGGTCTTAATATTCTACAACTGGATCACTAGACTAGACCACTGTCCAGAAAATACATTTGAAGCCAGACTTTGGGACTTTGATGAGAATAGGCTTAGTTTTCTTTCCTGATTACAAGGACCAATCAACCAGTATTTTAAAGAAGTCTAGAATTTATTTAAATTTTGGTTGTGAATGGTTTTTGTTAGATTTTAAGTCTAGTGCTTTCAGAAGTTACTAGAAATTTGTTTCTCCTCATCTGTGTGTCAAGAATTGTGAAAGGTCTGGGATTTTACCCTACTTAGACATGAATTAACTAGCCTGTTACTATTTTGTGGATGCCGGCAGAAGGCATAAGACTCTTGGTCAGAGACAAAGGGGTTTATTATTCACAGCAAAAGTAATAGCCAGAGCTTTATGTTGGTTTTTGTTGGTCTGTTCCCAATCCTCATGAACCACTAAGGCCAATGAGGGTGACAAAGAGAGCCTGTGGTGCGTGCCCACACATGGTGTGGGTTGCATTACAGGAGAGGAACACTAAAATTGGGGATTTATTGCTTTTATAGCAAGGGATGGCAAGCATATTCATTGTCTGGGGAAGATGTTACCTCATCCCTCAAGATTGCCTACTTGCAAACACAGCTCTGAGAAATGGCCTAGGTAAGTAGCAGACTGTGCCTTGCATTTTGGGTATACCCAGCAAGAATGTGTAGGAAGGCTAAAGGCCCATGGTGAATTGCCCCTTCCAGAACTGAGTCCTTCTCTAGGCAAAAATAAGGCCTTGTTCCTAGTTATTCTCTCTAACTGCAATTTCATTCTTTTGCTCTCTTTTGGAATTATCCCTTGCCCATATCTCTTCTAGCTTCTTCTCTTTCTTGTTGCAGATGTTTCCCACTTAATTCCTAAAGTTCTTAGAAACACTGTCTTGGGCACATAGGTGGCTCACTCAGTTAAGTGTCTGCCTTCAGCTCAGGTCATGATCTCAGGGTCCTGGGATTGAGCCCTCGCATCTGGCTCCCTGCTTAGCATAGAGTCTACTGCTTCTTCCTCCTCCGCCCCCTCCTCTGGCTGGTGCACTCGCTCTCTCACTCTCTCTCTCTCTCTCAAAAAGATAAATAAAATCTTAAAAAAAAAAAGAAACACTGTCTTTGTGCCCCCACCATTTAGCTCCTGTGTGATGCCTTTGTGATATGTCAACTTGGCTAGGCTGAGTTACCAGAGAATTATCTTTCTAGTATTTCTAGTTAGGGCAGGCTTCAAGGAATATTCCTTTGTGTGAGTTGAAGGACAGAAGGGCAGAAGCAACTATTTTCTAATGTTCTCCTAGCTAAACAAATACCATTCTAGATGGTACAGTGAAGGGATTTTACAGATGTAAACCATAAACTGTAAATTGCCTAATCAGTTGACTTTAAGTTCATCAAAAATTACATTATCCTCGATGGGCCTTATTTAATTAATTGGAAACCTTTTAAAAGAGAGCTTAGGCCTTTTCTGAGCTAGAGACCGCAGACAGAAGCTAGCTTTTGGTTCTCCATTTGCATTGGATCTTCCTGCCTGCCTGCCTGTGGACAGTAAGTTTCAGCTTGGGTCTATGGGGTTCCAGCCTGTACGTGGTCTTTTCCTCCCATCTGCCTGCTCTATGGACTTTGGGGTAGCTAAGCCAGTCTCCGTAATCATGTAACTCAACTTCTTATGATAAATATCATCATATATTAATAAAAATGAGTGTATTATATTTATCATTAATATGTATTATTAACCAATAATTGATATATCTATATTAATATTTATAATTGATATGATTGATAATAAGTATTATTATAATTCATAATATTTATATTCAATATATTTATCCTATAGCTTTTGCCTAATTGAACCCTGACTGATTCATGTGCCACTTCATGGAAACTGCTCATTTGGTGAGACTGAGACCTCCTTCCTGCCAAATTCAAATGCATTCTTAGTCCTCATTTTGCATGATGCCTTAAGCAACATCTCCACTTCAGATTGCTTCTCCTTTGGTTTTGGAAATACCACTGAGGCTCTCTTCCCAGTCTCTCTCTCTCTCTCTCTCCTGTTCTGGTTCTTCTTGTTCCTTTAACTTTGGTCATTCTCCTAAGAGTGTTCTTGCCATATATTATACCTCTTCCTTCTCTCATATAGGTGGACTTCAATCCTCATGGTCTCGACTATACTTAGTACCAATGACTCAAATATATTCCTCTCATTCTTACCTTTCAGAATCTTTATTAGTGTAACTCTTGCCCAGCACAGTTCATGAAAGATGCATCAAAAAGAAGCCCAGTTCCAAGGCTGCTTGAATCTCCTTCCCCTCTGGACTCTGGAGAAACTGCCTTCATGGTGATGATAACACTGATAAACACCTTTACCATTTATTGGGCCTTGATATGCATGAGACATTACTGAAGGTGCTTTACAAACATGATCTCATCTAATCCTTACAACATCCTTATGAAGTCAATAATAGGATGCCCTTTTTTTTCTTACACATTTTTTTTTTTTTTTTTTTAGTTCTGTGAAATATGATTCCCATTTTTCTTATGAGAAACCTGAGAATTTGGGAAATGTTATGTAACTAGCCTTGGTACCCACACCAGTAGATGTTAGGGTCAGAATTTAAACCCTTAACCCAAGTTCCAAACAACTGGCAATAAGATATCAATAGAAGACATGGACATTGAGGTCATAATCAAAGGCCATTTAAATTTGTAGGATCTGACCAAGCAAGGCAGAGCTGAGCAGGTAGCTTCATCTTAAAACTTGGTGGTAGCCCTCATGTAACTATTGAAACCATTATAGCCATGACTCTCGTCTAGCTGGTATAATCAGAAGTGTTCTTTGCCCATGGTTCCTAATGCAGCTTTGCAGATTCCCTGAATGCTATTATATACCCTCAGACAAAGGACAGCCAGATCTTTCCTTTTCCAAGTTGTTTAACCCCAATGATGGACAACAACCCAGATGTCAGACCATACTACTGTCTCACCGATACTGCTTTGCCACTCCTGATCCATGACCTTGACACCACTGACTCTCAATCACACTATATCTGGCAGACCAACACCCAAAAGGCCAGGGGATTTAGTGATCATTCCCTCTGATATGAAATTAGTGCAGGGTTTTTGCAGAATCATTGTTCTTAAAGCTTCCTGCAATAGAGAGCAGTAAAACATTGATGCCAATAAGAAAAAACTTGCCTTCTTCCCAAACAAGAATTTTTGGCAATTATTTTAGTCTTGGCTAAAGCCTGTACATTTTTGGCTCAGTATTTATTTTATGGGCCAATCTTCAAATCCTGATGTGGCTATGAATAAAAATTATGTAGAATATGAAGAACAAATTACAAAGATGGCCATGGAAGCCTTGCAGAATCCAAAGGCATAAGTGCCAGAATGGCAGAACATCTTGGCAGATATTTCCCTTGGAAGAGAGGGAATAGGGTAATTACTACTGACTCATGGGACATTATTTTCTACTTCTCAAAAGAAGTCCTTGATGAATATTTTACATTTATGTACTTCCTTTGGTGGTACAGTTTGTTTAAACATTTATTTCAGTGGATTGTGAATTTATTCCTGTATTTTCAGAAGTTAGTTTGATAAGTTCACTGTATCAATTACCCTAGTCACTACAGTGACCACTCCCCACCTTCTTTGTTAGTTCAGTAACATGAAGAGCCCAAAAATGACTTTGGAATAATCCCAGCTCCCAATTAAGTTGAACTATGACACTGTTTTCTGTTAAGACATTCCTCCTTAGAGTACAGATCTTAAGATTCTGCAGATAACATCAAACATTACTCCAGCTACTCTCATCTCTCTTGGTTCGTAGGCCCATGCATTCTGCCTGCAGATAAGATGGCACGAGATATTGGCCACTGGTTTAAGGCACCTGCTTATAAAGGATTTTCTTCACCAGGACATTCCAATAATATATCAAGCCATCTGCTTCTTAGTTACAGGAGAATAGTAAATATCAAAGAGCCGATTTCCTTACCTCTTTGTCGCCAAATAGTTGTGACATTCTGTGAGATATCATGTCAATGGGTAATGCATTTGTAGGTCCACAAATAGGAATGACAGTAGAAAGATTCTGATAAAGGTAGGCAAATGTGTATCTGATATATATATATATATATATATATATATATATATATATATATATATATTCCTGTGAAGACAAATAATTTCTCTCTCTATGCTTTATTAGGGACTCAAGAGTTGACTATGGCTACTGAAAAGTTGGGCAATCAGCAGTGGCTCTTGTCAAATTAGCGGTGGGGATGAGAAATCCATTGTAAGCCTCCATCTTTGTCTCTGTTGCCACTTTCTACATAGGCTCATTGAATAAGCACCAATGTGGCCAAGGAAGGAAAGTGACTGACAGCCACTTTTCACACATGTTTCTTGAAAGCATTTGGATGCCAATAGCTGGAAACCAGGTGCCAGGAGTAGTTACTGATTTTTTTCTAATAAAGGTACCATATCCAAAACCTCAGCTGGGATTGCCATAACCACCTTATTAAGGCTGGAAAAATCTACCATTATTCTCTAAGACCCATCTGGCTTTTGCACCTGCCAAACAAGACTAGTTAGGTAGGAATAATCACCCCTGTGTCTCCCAAGTCTCTGATGGTACCATTAATCTTTGCAGTTCCTCCAAGGAATGCCACATTGCCTTGAGCTTATTATTTTGGGGCTTCCGCTTAGCTTTTCCTATCAATACAATCTTCATTCCACATAGTAGAAAACTAATGTGAGTAGCCTGCCAGTTGAGTATATCAGTTCTCACTATACTTTTTGGAAGTGAGGAAATAACCAGAGAAGACACTTCTTCTTGCCAAGGATTACTAGTATCTTATCCCTTTCTCTCTCTTCCCATAAAGGAGGTTATCTAACAATCCAATCATAGAATCTTGGTTTGGTTTTTTTGAGAGACCGTGTCTTGGGCCCACTTCTTCCAGTACTAATTATTCTGTAACTCAAGATTCTGGCAGGAAACAAGTAGTACATCCAAATTAGGGTAATTAAAGAGTGTAATAAAGGGACATTTTACAAAGGTATGGGTAGATTTAATAGAAACCAATAAGGGACAGAGAAGTACCAAGGGGTTAACAACATCAGGGAGTAACAATTGGAACTCAAAAATAATAGTTATGGAGACCCAAAAAGAACCGTAATTGCCAATAAAGATTGCAGCCACTACCAAACTCTGGCTTAGCAAGGAGGGAGCCAGAAGAATTAATACTCTGACCTCAGTGTGCTACTTCCCTCAGTGTCCTGTCAGTGTCATTGATAGGCCTAACCCAAAGTGAAGCCAAAGAACAAGAGAGCCTATTGGTGCAGCCCATATAGGTCATCCACCACAGCAGAGAGCAGGATGAAGGGCAAAGAGTAGACCTGGGACTATCAGCATATCATCTCCACCAAGAAACCCACCCTGAGCTCTCTAATGTATCAGTATGTCCCCAGGTCCTGGAATCTTCCTTACCATGCCCCTGCTTTTTCTTTTTCCCTGGTGCCATTATCATCTGCCATATGTAATTTACCTATTTATTATATTTATGGCACTTTATCTCTCTAGTGGAAAGTAAGCCCTCCTGGCCCAGGCATCTTTATCTGTTTTGGTTCCTGATGCTTCCAAATTACCCAGAACAATGGTATACATATAGTATATATATATATATATATATTCATCTCTCTATATATTCTTTTACTCACCTATATATAGAGAGATGAATAAAAACAACGAATTGTTGGGGCGCCTGGGTGGCTCAGTGGGTTAAAGCCGCTGCCTTCGGCTCAGGTCATGATCTCAGGATCCTGGGATCGAGCCCTGCATCGGGCTCTCTGCTCGGCGGGGAGCCTGCTTCCTCCTCTCTCTCTCTGCCTGCCTCTCTGCCTACTTGTGTTCTCTGTCGGATAAATAAATAAAATCTTTAAAAAAAAAAAAAAACAACGAATTTTGAATAACAAGAAGGAGCTAGACAGAGAATAGGGCAAACCTAAGAGCTGATATATCAGTGATGAACCTCTAATCTTTCAGGTATCTTAAAGAGAGGAGATGGAAAAACTATAAGGTATAGAAAGAAGAGAGAAAGAGGGAGACAGCAGGAGAGATTTAATTTATGTTAGAAAAGGAGAGAAAGCCTGGGAGGAATGTGTTTGATTGTTGCTTCTAGTTCATCTCATAGAAGTGCAATATATTATTTAACTCAAGGATTTTATTTATTATTTATTTATTTTCAGCAAAACAGTATTCATTGTTTTTGCACCACACCCAGTGCTCCATGCAATCCATGCCCTCTCTAATACCCACCACCTGGTTCCCCCAACCTCCCACCCCTCGCCACTTCAAACCCCTCAGATTGTTTTTCAGAGTACATAGTCTCTCATGGTTCACCTCCCCTCCCAATTTCCCCCAACTCCCTTCTCCTCTCTAACTCCCCTTGTCCTCCATGCTATTTGTTAGGCTCCACAAATAAGTGAAACCATATGATAATTGACTCTCTCTGCTTGACTTATTTCACTCAGCATAATCTCTTCCAGTCCTGTCCATGTTGCTACAAAAGTTGGGTATTCATCCTTTCTGATGGAGGCATAATACTCCATAGTGTATATGGACCACATCTTCCTTATCCATTTGTCTGTTGAAGGGCATCTTGGTTCTTTCCACAGTTTGGTGACCGTGGCCATTGCTGCTATAAACATTGGGGTACAGATAGCCCTTCTTTTCACTACATCTGTATCTTTGGGGTAAATACCCAGTAGTGCAATTGCAGGGTCATAGGGAAGCTCTATTTTTAATTTCTTGAGGGATCTCCACACTGTTCTCCAAAGTGGCTGCACCAACTTGCATTCCCACCAACAGTGTAAGAGGGTTCCCCTTTCTCCACATCCCCTCCAACACATGTTGTTTCCTGTCTTGCTAATTTTGGCCATTCTAACTGGTATAAGGTGGTATCTCCACCCCCAAACTACTAGAACTCATACAGCAATTCAGTAATGTGGCAGGATACAAAGTCAATGTACAGAAATCAGTGGCTTTCTTATACACTAACAATGAAAATACAGAAAGGGAAATTAGAGAATCGATTCCATTTACTATAGCACCAAGAACCATAAGATACCTGGGAATAAACCTAACCAAAGAGGTAAAGGATCTGTACTCCAGGAACTACAGAACACTCATAAAAGAAATTGAAGAAGACATAAAAAGATGGAAGACCATTCCATGCTCTTGGATCAGAAGAATAAACATTGTTAAAATGTCTATACTGCCTAGAGCAATCTATACTTTTAATGCCATTCCAATCAAAATTCCACTGGTATTTTTCAAAGAGCTGGGGCAAATAATCCAAAAATTTGTATGGAATCAGAAGAGACCCCAAACACTAAGGAAATGTTGAAAAACAAAAATAAAACTGGGGGCATCACGTTACCTGATTTCAAGCTTTACTACAAAGCTGTGATCACCAAGACAGCATGGTAATGGCATAAAAACAGACACATAGACCAGTGGAACAGAGTAGAGAGCCCAGATATGGACCCTCAACTCTATGGTCAAATAATCTTCGACAAAACAGGAAAAAATATGCAGTGGAAAAAAGACAGTCTCTTCAATAAATGGTGCTGGGAAAACTGGACAGCTATATGTAGAAGAATGAAACTCGACCATTCTCTTACACCGTACACAAAGATAAACTCAAAATGGATAAAAGACCTCAACATGAGACAGGAATCCATCAGAATCCTAGAGGAGAACATAGGCAGTAATCTCTTCGATATCAGCCACAGCAATTTCTTTCAAAAAATGTCTCCAAAGGCAAAGGAAACAAAAGCGAAAATAAACTTTTGGAACTTCATCAAAATCAAAAGCTTCTGCACAGCAAAGGAAACAGTCAAGAAAATAAAGAGGCAACCCATGGAATGGGAGAAGATATTTGCAAATGACAGTACAGACAAAAGGTTGATATCCAGGATCTATAAAGAACTCCTCAAACTCAACATACACAAAACAGATAATCATATCAAAAAATGGGCAGAAGATATGAACAGACACTTCTCCAATGAAGACATACAAATGGCTATCAGACACATGAAAAAATGTTCATCATCACTAGCCATCAGGGAGATTTAAATTAAAACCACATTGAGATACCACCTTACACCAGTTAGAATGGCCAAAATTAGCAAGACAGGAAATAACTCGAGGATTTTTAAGAGAAAGTGATCAGCATTTGAAATGGGCCCACCTAGTCCAGTTAATTATCCTGAGCACCCCCCAAGATTCCCTTTGTTCCTCCACCTTACTCAGTGCCTCCCCTTCCTTCTCTCAGCCTGCAGTATTATAGCAATGGAGGGGATAAAAGGAGCTGTGGTTAACTGAGAACCTTCACTCTTCTAGGCTCCTAAATCTCCTCCCTTGAACTTCAATATATTTATATCATTAATAAAACAGAATTGTACCAGTTAGAAAAATATATATAGATCAGACAAGCTTGTTTGTATGATGAGGGTCCAGAGGAGCAAGGTTGAGGCCATCTGCTGTTTTTGCCTGCCCAGCAGCACTTGCCCTTTCATTTGGTGACAGTGTCACTTGTTATCTTGAGCAGTATTACAGGCTAAACTCTGACCTCCAAGAATGCCTGTGGGGAAGCCCTATTGCCCAGTGTCTTACAATGTGACTGTGTTTGGAGATAGGCATTTAAAGGGGAAATTAAGATTAAATAAGGTCATAAGGGTGGAACCCCAATCCTATAGGATGAGTGTCCTTAAAAGAAGAGGAAGAGACACTAGAGAGGCACACACAGAGAAAAGGCCATGTCAGAACACAGTGAGAAGGTGGTTCTCTACAAGTCAGGGAGAGATGATTAGGAGCAACCAAACTTGCCAGCACCTTGATGTTAGACTTACAGCCTCTAGAACTATGAGAAGATAAATTTCCTTTTTTAAGCCTCCCAGTCTCTGGTGTATTTTTATAGCCATCCTAGCAGACTAAAAATAAGGGACTGCTCTTCCCCCTTTTTCATGGCATGACAAAATCAATACATACCACGCCCAAGCCATGATCCCCAAAGCCAGCAGGCTCCCTATCCCAAGTAGACCAGTTCTTTCTCTCTCTTCAGGAAATCTTAATTCAAGAAAGAGAGATGGTACAGCAGACAGTGTGATGGCACTGTCCAAAACTGACCATGCTTGAGTTCTCCTACTTTCCAAACTCAGGGTGTTCAGCCTTTTCTTCAATTCATTGAGCAACCTGTCTCCTGCTATGATCCTTTCTTTCTTTTTCTTTTGCTTAAATTCACCAGAGCCATTTCTAATACCAACAATAATTTACATGTAATTCTCAAGTGGCCAAAAAATGGAAAATATTTCTCCCAAAGTCTAACTTCTGGCCAAGAATTAATTCCACTTCATGTTCTCATTCAAACTCAATTTCTGTAGATAGGGTATGTTTCAAGCAGTGGATCCTGGAAGATGAGCCAGTATGCCAAAAGAAAAGACAAGGGAAACAAAATGATCTGAACTTCATCTCCCAATGATTTATAAAATATGACATGAAGGTTATAAGTCAAGTCTACTCACATCAGCAATAGAGTAAGCAGAAAGAGGTTGACTAGACTCTGTTGAAAGAAAGACACCAGAAGCTTCTGAGCATGGCCCCCTCCAGCTTTTGCTTGTGCAAAGATTTTTAAATAGAGGTGAGACAAGCAGAACTATTTTTAGAAGGATTACTCTGGCTACAGGATGAAGGAGAGGTAGACTGGAGGAGGGACCAGACTGGAGTTTGCTGTAGGGTCCAAGTAGGAGAAGGCACCCAAGTAGGGCATGGCCAGGGAGGGGCTCCAAGTGTGCACCAGTGGGTGGCTGAAGTGTTTGCCATCAGGTCATGTGGTGACCTGAAGGGTAATTAAGACATTATGGTCCGTCTATACTAAGACAAAAAAGGAGATAGTTCATTCCTTCTTCTTCTCCTCCTCCTCCTTTTCCTCCTCCTCCTCCTCCTTCTTCTTCTTCTTTTAAAAGATTTTACTTGAGAGAGATAGTGAGAGAGAGAGAGAGAGAGAGCATGAGCATGGAGGAGAGGGAGAAGCAGGCTCCCCACTGAGTAGGGAGCCTGACATGGGGCTTGATCCGAGGACCCTGGGATCATGACCTGAGTCTAAGGCACACGCTTAATGGACTAAGCCACCCAGATGACCCTCATTCCTTCTTTTTATACCCCTGAACATGTTTATTTCACTTTGTAGATAATAAAAACAGAACAACAACAACAAACTTTAAACAATCTAAATATCTAGCAATATAGTTGGATAAAGAAACAGCATTACAATTATGCATTAATGGGAAGATCTGTAGATCTATGGGAAAATGATCACAATATCGAAATGAAAAGCAGAAGCGGCTGATGGTACATCGAGAATGCTACCATTTTGGAAAAACAACAAACAAAAATGTGTGTGCGTGTGTGTGTGTGTGTGTGTGTGTGTGTGTGTGTGCATTCCAGAATTATAGGAGTGCATGTGTGTGTAAATAGAAAAAATAAGGAAAGAACTTAACAAAAATGTTAATGGTGGTTATGTTTGCAGATTACTAGATGGGAAATTTCTTACTCCTTCTCTATACCTTCTGTGTCATTTTAATTTTTAACCACAAATATGTTTTATTTTTATAACTGAAAAAAAAAACAGAAAAAATATGTTCATCCTGGGATAACAAGACCACTTAAATAAGGACATTGCACATGTTTATAAGCAGAATCTGGGGATAAAGCTCTCTGTGGACATTACAGCAAGGATTGCTGTGGAACAAGAGTGCAATAAGTCTTTAGACACCAAACTATAGTCTGGGACAGACCAGACCGTTCTCTTGGTGATACCAGGCTAAGGCTTTTTATCAGTCTTTTGGTGAAATTAATATGAGAACCCCACTAATGCTCGTTAGGGATTGTTGATTGTAAAGACATCTGAGTTAACACTATTATAACTCTGTAGGATTTCTAATTCTCACATTTTATTGTCTCTGCAAATTCCAAGAATTTTTGAAATCTACGCATGTAAAGTAAGATGTAAATATCCATGCCTTCCTTGGCTATTGTTGTCGCTATTCTGGTAGGGAAATTAAGCAGGACTGACCATTAGACTATAGCTTAGCTTTCTTGGGCTGTGCTTTTTCATGAGGGCTGGTTGTACAGAGGGGTGACCTATGCAGCAACACACAGTCAAGTTCAGAAGAACCCAAGCCCAGTTTAATATTCTGCTGTAGTCATTCTGAAATTCTTTTTTTTTTTCCTAAGATAGATTGGGAGAGAGAATAGGGGCAGGGGCAGAGGGAGAGAGAGAATCTTAAGCAGACTCAGTGCTGAGCATGGAGCCCCATTGGGGCTTGATCTCATGATGCTGAGATCACGACCTGAGCCAAAATCAAGAGTCAGACTCTTAACCAACTGAGCCACCCAGACACCCCCACTCTGAAATTCTTAATAATTTTATCTTTGACTTGCGTTTTATAAGTGAAGTCCGCTGGGCCACGGCAATGTGCAGAGGTGACAGGTGCTCTATGCAGGGCTTCTGGCTCCTGCTGTCCCATTTACATTTAGCCTTTGAGATGCCCATGAGTAGAGAATCCCAGAGGATCTATAATGCATGGAGTTCAGCAAGACTCAGAGCAAATCTGAGGAAGCCTGTTGTGTCCATGATGCAGTGAGTGGAGGTACTGACAGCCCTGAGAGCCCAGGCTCTCTGTTCCAACCAGAAGTTGCTTTGAACACAAAAAGAAGGCAGTAGCATTCTAAAAAACATGAACGATCAAGGAATCCTGTCAGATTCTTTCTTACCTTTCTTCCTTCCCTGCAGCAGCCAACCATGTACTGAAAATGATCATATAGAACAAAAGGAAAAGATCTGATACCTATAGTTCCTTTCCTTTCACTCCTTTCTCCCAAATCAGGAAGCCAAAGGTAGAGAGTGTTGGTAGAAATGTTGGTACATATGAAATTACATAAAATAGTGAAGGGTTTCTTGTGCAGTATTTCTAGTGTTTCGTAAAAATGAAATATATATGCATGTATGAGATATGCAATAAGAAGTGTGTAATTTTGGTGATTTCACATAAGAGTTAAATGCTTTTATATTTGCATTTAACCCTGGTATTGCACAATATGAATACAAATGATAAATTCAAACTAATAATGTAAAATTTAATTTTTCTTCACTTCTACTAATACTAAACAAAAAAATTAAAAACACCATGACAAGGTAAGAAAGAAACTGTGGAGGAAAAAACAAGGTCTATATTTTTGGACCTTTAATGCTATGTTTTACCTGCTTTTTGAACAAGAGGTCCCACATTTTCATTTCGTACTGGGTCCTGCAAATTACATAGCCAGCCTTGCCTGTGATTGCATGGGCCATCAATTCAAGTGGCTTCAGGACATTTTGGTTGTAACCTGATGGAGGCAGGGGTGAGGCTGAGAAGCTGCACAAACATCACTGAGAGGATGCAGGGAGAAAGGGGTTTGGAAGGGAGGTGGTGGCGTCAACTATCTTCCTTTAGCACTGCCCCTTGTACAACTTTCCAGGAATGACAGAGGCAACATCACTAAGGAGAGATGCTTTGTGTAAAGAGGCAGGTTCATCCCTTTAAACTGCACAGATTTCTCTGCAATTTAGTGCTGAGAAGTGATGTTAGAGAAAGACTCTTTTCTCGTATGATCGCTGATAACCTTCTGTCTATTACTCGAGCTCAATACCGGGGCATATTTGTGCAGCAAAGCTAAGCCCTTGTACTCAGGAAACCCAGCGAGCAGCATGATAGATCAATTGATTTGTCAAGCCCCTGCAGACAGAAACAATTTCCTTGGCTGGACTTAGTTAATGCAGATGGCTGCCTCCTTCACCCTTTAATACACCTCACCCTGGCCATGGTAATGTTCCAGGAGGATGTCACAGTCTCCCGGGAAGGCTCTGGGCTCTTCCTCTCAGCATTTGGAGGAAGAAGTTGCACAACACAGCGCGAGCCTGAGAGAAGCATTAGCATAAAGTGGGTGTGCCTGGGAGAACTCCTAGGTTAGTGTTGTGCTGGCCAGTAGCAACCTGGAAATCTGACCCTGCCCCCAGTTCCCATGTCCAGTCATCTACCAGAGCGTCCGAGGCTAATGGGGGAGAGAAGACAAAGAACACACGAACCAAACATGGGTTCTTTATACTTGGAGCGTTGACTTCCAGTCTCTGTTGGATGGATTGGCTTGGTGGGTTTTCAAGACGCACATGATCGTGGGATCTTAGCAGGCTCCGTTATTACTGATTGTACTACTTGGAAGGCAGGGAAGAGAAGAGGAGAGAGAGCCTCCCAGCCATCCTCTATAAATACTCATGTTCTTCACATTAAAACTCCAGCCATCTCTAGTCCTCGGCAAGTGGGGGTGGAGTGGGAAAGTGCTTAGCTATACTACAGGCATTCTGACAGCCACCATGGCTCAGAGTTCCCTGACTCACCATAGCATTTCGCCCTCTGTGCCTTTATTTACCAGAATGCCTTTCCTATGTCTTCATTGACCAGTGTCTATCTATTTCCTCTTCGTCCTGGCTACATAGAGAAGACTGCATTTCCCAGTCTCTTTTGTTGTTAACTATAGCCTGGATTAACTAAAGACTGGATTCTAGCCAATAGGATGAGAGCGCAAGTTATCTGTGTCACTTGCAGGCCTGATCCAAAGGACCTCTTTCCTCCATACAGACTAATGAAGGGACAACAGCTCCAGGAGACCTGCGTGATAAAAGTAGTGGGGCCAGAAGAAAGAAAGGATCTGTCCTCTAATCTCCACTCAGAGGACAGCCTTCAGAGGATCAGACCTCCTGATCATTGGGAATACCTATTTTGGAAAAGGAGAAATGAGCTTTTATTATATTTAGGTGTTGTTTCAGCAGCTGGGTTACCATAACCAATAACAACTGACTTCCAATAATAGTCTTCCTCTTCCTGGGGATTTAGTGGCACTCATAGCTCAGATGTTAACTGCTCAGACTTCCTCCAGTTGGCTGGGAACTCCCTAGTCTTTGATATTTAAAGGCTGAAATTCCTTGGGGTTGGGGGGTGGGGAAACATGGCTCTCCTCCTCCCACCTCCATCCCTACCAACATCTCCTGGGTTTCCTGAAAGACTTACTTTCTCCTGATCACATCTTGCTCTGATATCACATGAGTAAGAAAGGACATGACGTTTCATTTATTCTTTTCCTACCCCCCAAGCCTCCCACGTTGCCTCTCAGCTTCCTCATATCAGGGAGATCATATGATAATTGTCTTTCTCTGATTGACTTATTTCGCTAAGCATAATACCCTCTAGTTCCAACCACATGTGGCAAAGGAATAAATGAAACAAGATGGGATCGGGAGGGAGACAAACCATAACAGACTCTTAATCTCACAAAACAAACTGAGGGTTGCCAGGGGGAGGTGAGTAGGGAGAGAGTGGTTTCGGTTATGGACATTGGGGAAGGTATGTGCTATGGTGAGTGCTGTGAAGTGTAAACCTGGCGATTCACAGACCTGTACCCCTGGGACTAATAATATGTTATATGTTAATTTAAAATAAAAAAAAAAAAAAAAGAAAGGACATGATGAGGTTCTTTGGTCTTTCATGTTTCTTAGAGGACCATTGTCTTCCTTCTGGGTTCTAAGTGTGTTCTGGTTTGAGTGGAAGGCGTGAGAATTGTTGACTTGTTCTCTCTTTGAGTCCTGCTGAAGTCCCATGCACGAGGGTCCCCCAAAATTCTGTGTTGAGGGGGTATTGTGGATACTGATTGTGAATGTGGAGGTGGTGGATGTATGCCTTACACCTCCCTCCTGGGCTTAGACACAGGCTCTGTTGTCCTATGCAACTACTACAAAACAGAGGTTGACAGATAAAATAGTAACTATTTTAAAGGGATTAAAGCAGAGCATTAAATCTCGTATGGGCTTCTTTGCTCTTGGGCACAGGGCACGGACTTATGAATCTAGCCCTGGAGCAGGGCACCTCTTCTGTCCTTCCTCTCACTGGCTGGCAGAACAGGTGAGTGAGGTCTGGGGAAGAAGCGACAGATCAGAGGGGACCTGCTGCAGACTGCATGATATAAAACCCTCTTCTGACTCTTCTCCCAAAACCATCGGTGATGATATTTGTGAAGTGGTTTTTCCTCTGGGGAATGTAATTGAGTGCTGCGTCAGGATTCAGACCTCTCGTGGAATAAAAGTCTAGCCAAAAAGTTGGGCATTGGACATAGGCTACATCTGCAGTTTGGGGCCTGGGGATAAGCCCATGACAGACAACTTTAATTGAATATTTGATCCCTGTTCTGTAACATCCTTTTTTTTTTTTTAATTTTATTTTTCATAAACATATAATAACTTTTTATCCCCAGGGGTACAGGTCTGTGAATCGCCAGGTTTACACACTTCACAGCACTCACCATAGCACATACCCTCCCCAATGTCCATAATCCCACCCCCCCAACCCCCCTCCCCCCATTAACCCTCAGTTTGTTTTGTGAGATTAAGAGTCACTTATGGTTTGTCTCCCTCCCAATCCCATCTTGTTTCATTTACTCTTCTCCTACCCCCTTAACCCCCCATGTTGCATCTCCTCTCCCTCATATCAGGGAGATCATATGATAGTTGTCTTTCTCCGATTGACTTATTTCGCTAAGCATGATACCCTCTAGTTCCATCCACGTCGTCGCAAATGGAAAGATTTCATTTCTTTTGATGGCTGCATAGTATTCCATTGTGTATATATACCACATCTTCTTTATCCATTCGTCTGTTGATGGACATCTAGGTTCTTTCCATACTTTGGCTATTGTAGACATTGCTGCTATAAACATTCGGGTGCACGTGCCCCTTCGGATCACTACGTTTGTATCTTTAGGGTAAATACCCAGCAGTGCAATTGCTGGGTCATAGGGTAGTTCTATTTTCAACATTTTGAGGAACCTCCATGCTGTTTTCCAGAGTGGTTGCACCAGCTTGCATTCCCACCAACAGTGTAGGAGGGTTCCCCTTTCTCCGCATCCTCGCCAGCATCTGTCATTTCCTGACTTGTTAATTTTAGCCATTCTGACTGGTGTGAGGTGGTATCTCATTGTGGTTTTGATTTGTATTTCCCTGATGCCGAGTGATGTGGAGCACTTTTTCATGTGTCTGTTGGCCATCTGGATGTCTTCTTTGCAGAAATGTCTGTTCATGTCCTCTGCCCATTTCTTGATTGGATTATTTGTTCTTTGGGTGTTGAGTTTGCTAAGTTCTTTATAGATTTTGGACACTAGCCCTTTATCTGATATGTCATTTGCAAATATCTTCTCCCATTCTGTCAGTTGTCTTTTGGTTTTGTTAACTGTTTCCTTTGCTGTGCAAAAGCTTTTGATCTTGATGAAATCCCAATAGTTCATTTTTGCCCTTGCTTCCCTTGCCTTTGGCGATGTTCCTAGGAAGATGTTGCTGCGGCTGAGGTCGAAGAGGTTGCTGCCTGTGTTCTCCTCAAGGATTTTGATGGATTCCTTTCTCACATTGAGATCCTTCATCCATTTTGAGTCTATTTTCGTGTGTGGTGTAAGGAAATGATCCAATTTCATTTCTCTGCATGTGGCTGTCCAATTTTCCCAACACCATTTGTTGAAGAGGCTGTCTTTTTTCCATTGGATATTCTTTCCTGCTTTGTCGAAGATTAGTTGACCATAGAGTTGAGGGTCTATTTCTGGGCTCTCTATTCTGTTCCATTGATCTATGTGTCTGTTTTTGTGCCAGTACCGTGCTGTCTTGATGATGACAGCTTTGTAATAGAGCTTGAAGTCCGGAATTGTGATGCCACCAACTTTGGCTTTCTTTTTCAATATTCCTTTGGCTATTCGAGGTCTTTTCTGGTTCCATATAAATTTTAGGATTATTTGTTCCATTTCTTTGAAAAAAATGGATGGTACTTTGATAGGAATTGCATTAAATGTGTAGATTGCTTTAGGTAGCATAGACATTTTCACAATATTTATTCTTCCAATCCATGATCATGGAACGTTTTTCCATTTCTTTGTGTCTTCCTCAATTTCTTTCATGAGTACTTTATAGTTTTCTGTGTATAGATTCTTAGTCTCTTTGGTTAGATTTATTCCTAGGTATCTTATAGTTTTGGGTGCAATTGTAAATGGGATGGACTCCTTAATTTCTCTTTCTTCTGTCTTGTTGTTGGTGTAGAGAAATGCAACTGATTTCTGTGCATTGATTTTATATCCTGACACTTTACTGAATTCCTGTACAAGTTCTAGCAGTTTTGGAGTGGAGTCTTTTGGGTTTTCCACATATAGTATCATATCATCTGCGAAGAGTGATAGTTTGACTTCTTCTTTGCTGATTTGGATGCCTTTAATTTCCTTTTGTTGTCTGATTGCTGAGGCTAGGACTTCTAGTACTATGTTGAATAGCAGTGGTGATAACGGACATCCCTGCCGTGTTCCTGACCTTCGCGGAAAAGCTTTCAGTTTTTCTCCATTGAGAATGATATTTGCGGTGGGTTTTTCATAGATGGCTTTGATAATATTGAGGTATGTGCCCTCTATCCCTATACTTTGAAGAGTTTTGATCAGGAAGGGATGCTGTACTTTGTCAAATGCTTTTTCAGCATCTATGGAGAGTATCATATGGTTCTTGTTCTTTCTTTTATTAATGTGTTGTATCACATTGATTGATTTGCGGGTATTGAACCAACCTTGCAGCCCTGGAATAAATCCCACTTGGTCGTGGTGAATAATCCTTTTAATGTACTGTTGAATCCTATTGGCTAGTATTTTGGCGAGAATTTTTGCATCTGTGTTCATCAAGGATATTGGTCTGTAGTTCTCTTTTTTGATGGGATCCTTGTCTGGTTTTGGGATCAAGGTGATGCTGGCCTCATAAAATGAGTTTGGAAGTCTTCCTTCCATTTCTATTTTTTGGAACAGTTTCAGGAGAATAGGAATTAGTTCTTCTTTAAATGTTTGGTAGAATTCCCCCGGGAAGCCATCTGGCCCCGGGCTTTTGTTTGTTTGGAGATTTTTGATGACTGTTTCAATCTCCTTACTGGTTATGGGTCTGTTCAGGCTTTCGATTTCTTCCTGGTTCAGTTGTGGTAGTTTATATGTCTCTAGGAATGCATCCATTTCTTCCAGATTGTCAAATTTGTTGGCGTAGAGTTGCTCATAGTATGTTCTTATAATTGTCTGTATTTCTTTGGTGTTAGTTGTGATCTCTCCTCTTTCATTCATGATTTTATTTATTTGGGTCCTTTCTCTTTTCTTTTTGATAAGTCTGGCCAGGGGTTTATCGATCTTATTAATTCTTTCAAAGAACCAGCTCCTAATTTCGTTGATTTGTTCTATTGTTTTTTTGGTTTCTATTTCATTGATTTCTGCTCTGATCTTTATGATTTCTCTTCTCCTGCTGGGTTTAGGCTTTCTTTCTTGTTCTTTCTCTAGCTCTTTTAGGTGTAGGGTTAGGTTGTGTACCTGAGACCTTTCTTGTTTCTTGAGAAAGGCTTGTACCGCTATATATTTTCCTCTCAGGACTGCCTTTGTTGTGTCCCACAGATTTTGAACCGTTGTGTTTTCATTATCATTTGTTTCCATGAATTTTTTCAACTCTTCTTTAATTTCCTGGTTGACCCATTCATTCTTTAGAAGGATGCTGTTTAGTCTCCATGTAATTGGGTTCTTTCCAAATTTCCTCTTGTGATTGAGTTCTAGCTTCAGAGCATTGTGGTCTGAAAATATGCAGGGAATGATTCCAATCTTTTGATAACGGTTGAGACCTGATTTAGGACCGAGAATATGATCTATTCTGGAGAATGTTCCATGTGCACTAGAGAAGAATGTGTATTCTGTTGCTTTGGGATGAAATGTTCTGAATATATCTGTGATGTCCATCTGGTCCAGTGTGTCATTTAAGGCCTTTATTTCCTGGTTGATCTTTTGCTTGGATGATCTGTCCATTTCAGTGAGGGGAGTGTTCAAGTCCCCTACTATTATTGTATTATTGTCGATGTGTTTCTTTGATTTTGTTATTAATTGGTTTATATAGTTGGCTGCTCCCATGTTAGGGGCATAGATATTTAAAATCGTTAGATCTTCTTGTTGGACAGTTCCTTTGAGTATGATATAGTGTCCTTCCTCATCTCTTATTATAGTCTTTGGCTTAAAATCTAATTGATCTGATATAAGGATTGCCACTCCTGCTTTTTTCTGATGTCCATTAGCATGGTAAATTCTTTTCCACCCCCTCACTTTAAATCTGGAGGTGTCTTCGGGTTTAAGATGAGTTTCTTGTAGGCAACATATAGATGGGTTTTGTTTTTTTATACATTCTGATACCCTGTGTCTTTTGATTGGGGCATTTAGCCCATTAACATTCAGGGTAAGTATTGAGAGATATGAATTTAGTGCCATTGTATTGCCTGTAAGGTGACTGTTATTGTATATTGTGTCTGTTCCTTTCTGATCTACTACTTTTAGGGTCTCTCTTTGCTTAGAGGACCCCTTTCAATATTTCCTGTAGAGCTGGTTTGGTATTTGCAAATTCTTTCAGTTTTTGTTTGTCCTGGAAGCTTTTAATCTCTCCTTCTATTTTCAATGATAGCCTAGCTGGATATAGTATTCTTGGCTGCATGTTTTTCTCGTTTAGTACTCTGAATATATCATGCCAGCTCTTTCTGGCCTGCCAGGTCTCTGTGGATAAGTCTGCTGCCAATCTAATATTTTTACCATTGTATGTTACAGACTTCTTTTCCCGGGCTGCTTTCAGGATCTTCTCTTTGTCACTAAGACTTGTAAATTTTACTATTAGGTGACGGGGTGTGGACCTATTCTTATTCTGTAACATCCTTTGCCTGACCTGCTCCTGGGAGTTTTTCTCTGGCATGGAGTCTTCCAAATCCCACCTTCTGGCCTCTCTGGGTCCTCGGGGTCCTCACTCTCTCCCCATTCTTTCCATCCATGCCCAACCACGCCATTGACTTTGAAAATACAAAAGTTTTCTACTTCATTTGCAAAGCAATCATTTCCGCTTTTGATTGATCCTGACCTGATAGGCCAAATTATCCTACCAAATTAATTGTCTAAGAAAACAGAAACAAAACAACAAGCAAAAACATGGCTTATTTCCTTTAAGAATTTGCTGCCCATATTTACATAATTATTTTTCTCCTAGATACTCTAGTAACAGACCTTCTTTTTTTAAAGATTTTATTTATTTATTTGATAGACAGGGATCACAAGTAGGCAGAGAGGCAGGAAGAGAGAGAGGAGGAAGCAGGCTCCTTACTGAGCAGAGAGCCCAACGTTGGGATCCATCCCAGGACCCCTAGGATCATGACCTGAGCTGAAGGTAGAGGCTTTTAACCCACTGAGCCACCCAGGTGCCCCAAGTAACAGTCCTTCTTGACATGGTTTTAAAATCCTCAGAAGTGCCCCCCTGCCTCCCTGGGTAGGTGCAGAAGGTCTTCCTTTGGTTACCTATAAAATCTGTGCATATCTCACGTATACACATGCATATAAATTTATATTACTACACACACAGAGACAAACATCAACAAAGCCAGACATGAAAATGTTAAGACAGATTTTATTCAGTAACTATTGAAAGGTGGGGGAAAGCTGAGCTTCCTTCCAATTTGTGCAGAGGTGACTGAACTTTAAAAAGGGAACAAGGGAGTAGGGAGAGGGGTGAGCAGGAACTCCGTAGTCAGGGAAGTGAAAAGTTACAAAGGGTTGGTCAGTTACATAAGACCAGGTCAGCTGTGTCTGCTGGCTGGTTATTGACCAAATCAGGATTCTGTCCTCCTGTCAAAACTGAGGAACAGAGACCCTACCCTTCCTGATGATTGCATTTCATAGGAATGGCCTTCAGGTCCTTAAGAAAGATGCCTCTGAGTTGTCGGAGATGCGTATTTTCAACTGTAAGAACTTCGTAGTAAATTGCTGAGGAAGGCATCCCCTGTGCATAGTCTTCTCAGTTACATAAGAAAGGGTTCTGGGCCTGGAACATTCCTTACCAGGAGCTAAGGAGCCCATACAGTCTGCACTGGGCTTATCGCCTTTTGTGGGAATGTCCTCCCCAGTTCGGGGCCTGCTGTGCTCCTTTGGCCCACTTAAGCAAGGGTGTCAGTCATCCGATGACACACCTTTAGCTTTCAGTATTTCTGATTCCCAGGGAGAGAGCAGAGGTCCTTCTGCTGCGGCACCAAAGGGGTAAGCACAAGTCAACGGCCTTGCCTAGACTGCCAGCCACCACTGCTAGTCATGGGGTCCAACACACATTCTTGGAGCCGGTCCATCTCTGTCTCACCTCTTTCCACATGAATAAAGCATCATCCCGTCCGGTGCTTGAATGCATTAGTGGCACTGAACTTTCTCAAAAAATTATTGAAGGGAGAACTGGGGTCATCCTAGGGACATGGCCTTAACGTTGCTAGGAGCCTTGCAGGAGTTTGGTCATCTCTTCGTGAAGGAAGAGCTTCAGATGGAGTCGTGATGTGTCAGAGGAGTTCGGCAGCTCTTTACAAATGCTCATACACACACACGCACACATACACATACACGCACATATACACACACATGCACACATATACACACATACGCATACATGCACACACATGCATATACACAAATGCACATGCACGTACACATGCGCACACGTGCACATGCACACACGTGAACACACATACATGTGCATGTGCATATATACACATACATGTATACACACACACATAATCTTTTTCCATGAACTCCCAAATAGGATCATACCTCAGGCATGAGGCAACTCTGCCTAGAGGAAGTCCAATTTTACAGGCCGTGCTCTAACCCCAAAGGACAATAGGGGTAAAATGCAGATCCAGTACAAAACATTGTCTCCTTGGACAAGCTGCTATGGCCCACCTATCTCCGAGCTGTGAGCCATGTAATTAATCATGTTCCTCCCTCTTCACCGAGCTGCCAGGACCCTCTGGTAGTTTTTTTCTTGGTAGTTGTTGTTTTTATTGTTGTTTTGTTCTTTAAGATTTATTTATTTATTTGAGTGAAAGGGAGAGAGAGCGAGCACACACATGTGGGAGAGGGGGGCAGAGGAGAGAGAATCTCAAGCAGACTCTGCACTGAGCTCTGCGCCTGATGTGGGGTTCGATCCCACAGCCCTGAGATCGTGACCTGAGCCGAAATCCAGAGTCCCACACTTAACTGACTGAGCCCCCCAGGTGCCCCAGGACTCTCAGGCTGAAGGGAGATGGTGGATCATAATAACTGTACTAGCCCTGGTGTTCCTTTTTTTCTCTAGCGATTTCATTTCCTAGACTTATTTCTGTAACTATATTGTTGTGTCTATGAGGACGAGGAGGGGGAGGCAGAAAAAGAAACAGATAGCTGCCACGAGCTGAGGTTTCTGCCTCAAACATTATCTTGATTGTACCTTCCAAGTGTGTGGCGTGCTAGAGGCTAATCTGTGAAGAATTCATGGTGTGGGTCTTCAGTGAGCATGCACGCCGTGCAAGGCACAGCTGTCAGGGCAGTCCAGTGGGGAAGGGAGGTATCTTACATTTCTATTGCTGTACAACAAACTGCCACAGATTTAACTGCTTAAAATGGCATACATGCTTCATTTCACAGTTTCTGAGTAGAATCTGAGCACATCTTAGCCAGGTCCTCTGCTTGTGGTGTCCCAGGGCTACCATCAAAGTATCAGTGGGTTGCAGTCCTTTCTAGAGGCTCTGGGGGAAATCCTCCTCCAAGTTCACTTGATTGTTGGCAGAGATCATTACCTTATAGATGTAGGATTGGGGGCACTGGCTTTCTCCCAGGTGTCAGTTGGAGGCCACTTACATTCAGTCTTTGCCACCTAGACCCACCCCCCCACACACAATACTTCAACAAGCCAGAAGGAACATCTCTAGGGTGAGTCTACTAGCATGACAACATCTTAGGTGGTGGTGGTGGTAGTGGTGGTGATGATGATGATGTTGATGATGATGAAGATGATGATAATTATCATAGAGTTATGATATCCCATCACATTTGCTATATTCTGTTGGTTGGAAGCAAGTCACAGCATGAGTCTACACTTGAAGGGAGGGATCACACGAAAGGATGTACATCGGGAGTCAAAGATTATGGGAGAAAACATTGGAATCTCTTTCCAGAGGAGCTTATAATATAAAGATGATAAATTATAGTTTCTGGCTTTAAGGAGCTTTCCACTGAATTGAGCAAACAAGATGTGTAAATACATGATAATGCAAATCGGAATGTTATGATCTCTAGGCTACAGCAATCACATCAGCTTACGAGATCATGAACATTTTCTGAAGGGGAGCACCTGGGCTGGCGTCTGTAGGCAGGAGAAATTTTGGGGAAGAGAGTCCCCAAAGATAGGCTGGGACCAGATTTTGTTGGGTGTTAAATGGCAGGATTTTGAAATCTACCACATAAGCCTACACTTCCAACCATGGAGTAAGGGGCACTATACCAGGAGTTGATATTCAAACCAGGTAAGCAAGGCCCTTCATGGAGCATTGGTTTTACTAGAATACTTTCCTGGGAGGGAAACACATTATTTTTTAGATTAGAGGAAGTGTCATGGAGTAGAATGCAAAATTGAAATTTATTTTTCTCAAGATTTGAGACCACATCATTTTTCCTCCTGCTCTGGTGGAAATTTTCGAGAAGGAGTAGTCCTGAGTCACTGCTGATCAGAGCAGCCATCACAGAGGGAGGCATGGGGAAAGAGGAGCCAGAGACACATGCCCTTGGTGGACGGGGGACAGAAGAAGGGCCCTCGAACAGCTCTGGGACCAAAGAAGCTTCCAGGGGTGCCTGGGTGGCTCAGTGGGTTAAGCCTCTGCCTTCGGTTTAGGTCATGATCCCAGGGTCCTGGGATCGAGCCCTGCATCTGGCTCTCTGCTCAGCAGGGAGCCTGCTTCCCCCTGTCTCTCTGCCTACTTGGATCTTTCTCTCTGTCAAAGAAATAAATAAACTCTTAAAAATAAACAAACAAACAAATAAATAAAAGAAGCTTCCAAAGTCTCCCTAAGCTAACATGCACAGTTTCTTATCTGTGTGAGAGAGAGAAACAAGTTGACAACTGACGGTGGAAACCCTTAGGGCACAAACAAGTTAGGCCTGTGGGGACTTTCTTCTCTTGGGGTTAGGGCTACTTCAGCAGAGAGAGAGGGAACATTCTACCTGTCTTGGACTCTCCCTTGTCGTTGCAGAGAGGCAAGTACCAAAGATTTAGACCAGTGGCTGGCAAACCAAATCCACTGGGAGCTATGCAGTGATATTTACATTTTTAAATGGTTGGGGAAAAATAGAAAAAGAAGACTAAAATGTCTTGACACAGGAAAATCATATGAAATTCTAATTTCAATGGTTATAAATACAGTTGAGTTGAAACACAGCCTAGGCACTCTCCTATGTATTGTGTATGGCTGCTTTCACGGTACAAGGGCAGAGCTGAGAAGTTACAACAAAGAACAGGGGCCAGCAAAGCCTAAAATCTTTCTGGACTTTTACAGAAAATGTTCTCCTGGCTTAGAACATTCACAAACGGGGCGGCTCCAGCAGACACTCACCCTGCCCCATGTGACTCTGCACCCTTTGCTTTGTCTTCTGCTATGTTGCCTGGCTACACGTATGTGTCCCAAACTGCTCTGTGAGGTGGTGATAGGAGTTGCATGGAACAGAAAATGTTCTGTAATAAATCACATCCTGGGTTGGTTTTTGTTTTTTTTTAAGGATAAAATGATTTTGCTACTGGAAATGTTCTCTGATCTTTAAATATGATTTGTGACCTTCCAGATTGGGGAGATAAATTTTAGCACTTCCCAAACTCGTTCCACCACTCAGTAATTCCTTTTAAGGAATACTATGTTTATTTCCTAGTGTTTCACACAACGCAGGTTCATCAGTGCTACTCCACATCTTTACCGGGTATCAAGCAATTAATTCCCTTCTAATCTATTAGGAGCAAGTAAGTCCCCCTTCCTGTTGCAGCGCCCTTGATCATCTACTCCCCTCTTGGGACACATGAATTTACTGGAGCGATTGTACATGTCACCCCTTCCCTCACCAGGGATGTGCTTCCTCTTCCACCCACCCCTCTCCAGTCTGATCTCATTCTCTTCCCTTCACACGCATCTCCCCCTCACGAAATGGGAAGATAGCAATTTTTAAGCTGCAAGTTATAATCCAGCAATGGGTCATGAAATTGATTTAGAGGGTCAGTGACCAGCATTTAATAAATAGTAAAATCAAATGGTAAAATAGAGTATAAAGTATCAGAGCACATTGCAATAGTACTTGGTGAAATTTTTGTATGGGTTCCTGGGTCACAACATAAAATGTATTTCTTCCTTTGGGCCATGGTTAAAACTGTTTGCAAGCCACTGTGCTGAGATGCTAACAAAATCAAGGAACATAGCAAAGTCTTCTAGCTAACATTTGATTAGCAAAAATGTTGTATCTGTCCCACGATTAATTCTTCTCAGGCATTTCCACCCCAGGGTATCCATTTTATATTGCAAACATAAGGACCCAAGGACTACATCCTTTGATTAACCTCTAGATCTGCTACCCCTCACTGTCTGTGGGACTCATTTCCCTACAGAGGCTGCATAAATATTTGATGTTGATAATGAAATGAAATGAAAAGCTAATAGGACAAGCTCTCCAGTTTCTACTACCACTGTCTGTTAAAGGACCGGGTGTAGCCCTCAATGCCATGTCCACTTCTGCACAGTCTTCCAGAGCCCTCTGTACACACCATCTAGGATGACCCAAAGGGCAGGTCTCCCTTCATCAGCAAAACAGGCACACCCATGTTTCCAGCCTCTTCCCCAGCCAGCCGTAGCCTTCCCACATTTCCACTCTCGGCTCTGCCCCCCTTTGCCAGCCTCTACTCTGGCCACCGTCCAGGAGTCCTCATGCCTCTGCATACGCTGTTGCTTCCTCTGCTTCCCAGCTTCTCCCTCCATGCTTTCCTCGTGCCGAAATCCCTCTTACCTGTCAAAGTCCATGTTGCATAAACATTTCTGAATCCCGAACACAGGGAGCTACTTGCATTAATTTCCATGGCCCCCTGGGACTCTGTTCATGCAGTTGTGCAGAAAGAGTGACCCCAAATTTAAATTTTCATATGTCTATCACCACCCTCTGCCCACAGGCTTCTCCAGGACGAAGGCTATGTTTTATTTCTCTCTGAATTTTCCATCCCTGGCATGGTGTGGATCAAAGTAGGGGCTGACAGTGTTTTAATTATAAATGAAAAAGAAGAGGTGGGATGAAATATCAGAGGGAAGCACAGTTTTCTTATAGGATACTCCATGTTCCTTTCTCCCCCGACCTCTGGTCCCTCTCTAGCCCCCAGGACAAAGCTGCCTGGCAGGCTGCAGAATCTTCAGGTCTGCTTGTGGAACGGAGGTCTGTTCCACCCATGCATTCCAAGTTATCTTGGGCCCAGAGCTGATGCAGCTGCCTCTTCTGCACAGACTAACCTTCCTCAGATTTACCATTGGGCCATTCCACATGCAAGGGAGAAGTTTTGAATGCTCATAGAACTCTAACGTGACTACAGGCCTAGTACCCCTACTAGTAGATGATTAGTGGCTTATAGAATGAGCCCAAATACGAGCTTTATAACAGCTGTGAATATTGAGAACTGCTGAATTGAGAGGTTTTCTTCTGCATATCCTGCGATCTTTTCTGTTCAGATCCCACTCTCTTCCACCCCGCACCAGGCATTTAATGACCGCCTTTGCTTTGCCCCAGTACGAGGACTCCACTTCTCTCATCCCCAGCCCACCGGGACGACCTGCAGCATTTCATGCCACTGTTGCTCGGGGCCGTGCCTTCTCTAGGGATGGAGCTGCCAGAGGCTGAACGAGAGTCCATGGGAGCCGCCCAGCATCCAAGCTTGCTGAAGATGGGAAATGGGCGAACCACGTGTTGGCTTCCACCAGGAAATCCATGCAGAACTCTAGAAACATTTACCTCAACCACATAAACTCCAGAGTAGAGAAGGAAAATAAATAAGGCCCCTAGGAAAGTGCTGGCCCTCAGCCGAATGTGAAGAGAAAGTCACCTGTGGCCTTTATTCTTTTTTGGATCTGTGGGGTTCAAAGAAGCAGAACTGAGATTATTAAATTTAGTTGTGAGTTTGCTGGCACCAGGCACAGAGCTCAAGAGGCTCCAAAGAGGAATGGATCATACTTGATGGAGGCTGACAATGAATTCCTCTTAATTAAACTTGACCCAGGGGCACCTGAGTGGCTCAGTCAGTTAAGCGTCTGTCTTTGGCTCCAATGATGATTCCAGGGTCCTGGGATCAAGCCCCACATCAGGCTCTCTGCTCAGCGGGGAGTTTGCTTCTTCCTCTGTCCCCTCCCCCTTCACTCATGCCTTCTCTCTCTCTCTCTCTCTCTAATAAATAAATAAAGTCTAAAAAATAAATAAATAAACTTGACCCAGTGGGCAACCACCATGTGCAGGGACTGTACTTAGCTATGGGGCCCAGAAGGCCACTAATATCTGAGTGTCGCAGACACCGCAGGGCAGTACTTCAATGCTCATCTCCTTCTTTCCAGGCACTCTCGTACCTGCTGACCCTCAGCCACGTGAAGGCACCACTTTCCCTCTCATTGCCCAGCCCAGAAGTCAGAGTCTTGTCACTGTCACTTCTGTCCCTCTCACTTCCCTCAAAACCTCAAGACTTCACTCCCTAGATATTCTTAAATCCTTCCTTCTTCGGTGGAAACTTCCAGTTCCGTTGTGCGACAAGCTAGCCCTGGCCGACCTGGCCTTTGCCTAGCTCTCCGGCCTCAGCCTTCTCACACCCCCGTCTGACTTGTGCTCGGGGCCCTGCTGGCTGGCCTGCGGGGCTCTAGCAGAACTGCAGGGGGGAATGTAAGCACAGGCAAGTGGCAAACGGGGTGGTACCTGTAACACATATGAAAATGCGAGAATTCTCATGCGTGTGATATATATAAACAGATCAGGAAGCAGAGCGTGAGCTGTTCAAAAAGAATATATATATATAAAAACAGGGATTCTAAAGAAGAAAAATATAATATATGTAGGGAGAATAAACATAAGGGGGAAAAGCCCAACCTCAATAGTAACAGAAGAAATATAAATTAAAACAACAATGACATATTTTCTGCCTTTGTAGGTGAAGGAGGGAGAGAATGAAGATCTTTTCTAGGCAGCTGGAGAAGTACAAATTGGCAAAGATTTCTCGTGGGAAACTTTGCTGTGTGAAAAAAAAAAAAAGTCTTTAAAAAAATGTGTGTAACAGTGACAAAGCAATTCCATCGGTACAAATTTAACCTAAGGAAATACTTAGTAGATTAAGAATTTTTCTCACTTTGGGAATGTGTAACAGTGTGGGTGTTAATGGAGAATATATGGAAATTATCCAAAGTTCCAACAATTGGGTATTTTTAAAGTAAATTTCATATAATACACTGTATGCATCTATTTAAAAGGGAAGTATGGAAGCATAATTGTTAACAAGAGACAGATGTTTATTGGTAAATTTTTAAGAGAAAGGAGTTTATAAAAATATGACGGGATTTTTTATTTAAAAACTGTACATGCAGAGAATGTCAGGGAGATCTCTCTCTCTCAAATAAATTAAAAATCTTTAAAAAAATAAAAAATGCCAGGGAGAGTATATACAAACTATAAATACTGGGTATATCTGGAATAAACTTGCTGGTGAGGAAATTTGGGGGAAACCGTTCTACATTTTTCCATCTTTGAACAATAAAAATGATTTATCTTTATAATAAGAAGTTGTTTAAAAATAACTCAAACAAAATTGCCAAACTTAGAGTTATTTATTGTTCAAGGCAAAGACTGGAGCAACTTAATTTTTAAAATGAAGTCAGCAATTTACTTCAATCCAGAAGACATTTACTGATCTAAAAGGCCAGCATGGCTGTATGCGGGTGTGGGGACCACTGCGTTAAAATGGTAATTCACACAGTTGCTTAAATAAACCTTGTTAAATTCCAAATTATAAAAATTTGTTTGATTTATGAATTTTGACCATCATGCCAAAGCTTTTTCAGTGTTGACAAAGTTAGGTGCTATAAAGAAAATGCTTTTAAAGCTTAAATGACACAGTTACATGAGTCTACACGTGTCAAGACCAATGCATTTAAGATTGGCATATTTTGCTGTATGCAAGCATTCCTCTAAAATGTGAAGGCAGAAGAATAAAGACATTCATGAAAATGACATTAAATATTTCACGTTTTTTGTCTTGAGCTTTTAATGGGTCTCTAATATTGAATCAGTTAGAAGCTGAAAAAGAGGACTTCCTCTTCTGACTGATGGAGTCATTGGTGTCAGACAAACCTCCAACTGAAAGCAACTACAGAAGCTGGATACAACAACAACAATGACCATTTGAAGGCACTGGGGAAGAACCAACACAGCCACATTTCCTTAGCAAAGCACAGTTCTCACAAACTGGAAATCCATAGAGGAGGGAATGCATTGACGGGAGACGGACGTTCTGTGCACAAACACCTCTTGAGGCACTTTCTGTCCCTGTGCTGTGATTGCATGGGGCTAGATACTGAGAAACAAAGAAGAAAGAAACTTTAGAGTGGGAAAAACTAAGCAGATATTTTGATTTCTGCAAATGCTAGAGAGAGAGAGAGAGAGAGAGAGAGAGAAAAGGGTTGAAAACACACAAAGAAGGAGCCCTGATAAACCTCAAACTTTTGTTGAAACTCTTGAAGGACACAACTTATAAGTGGAGAAAAACAGAAGTAGACTTGACTCCACTGGACCCAGATGATATGCCAATACTCGTCTGCCTTCTAGAAGTAAACAACATCTTCTGGAAGAAAATAACATCATCAGGAGCTTCTTTTCTTTTTCATACATTTTGGTATTCAATAAAAAATTGATAGGCATAACAGGAAATAGAAAGAAATCATTGAAAAATAAAAGACAAAAAATCCCAGAAAATTGACACCCAGAATCCTGTAGATATGTGAATTATCAAATACTAACTTTAAGATAATTACAATACATACAAAAAGAAAACTAATTGAAAATGAAGAATTTCACCAGATAATTGGAATCTATGAAAAAGTCAAATGGAAATCCTAGAACTGGAAAATGTAGTAAATGATACTAAGTATTTAACAGATGGTTTTAGCAGCATGTTAGATATCAAAGAACAATGAACTAATTTAACAGAAAGTTGGCCAACAAAAAATATCT
The DNA here is from genome assembly GCF_002288905.1 of Enhydra lutris kenyoni. Taxonomy (NCBI): domain Eukaryota; kingdom Metazoa; phylum Chordata; class Mammalia; order Carnivora; family Mustelidae; genus Enhydra; species Enhydra lutris. The sequence continues at coordinate 35,057,888 of NW_019154100.1, read as the reverse complement.
GTATTGAACCACAAACAGAAAACAACTGAGAGGAAAAAAAAAAAAAAAGATGGAAAATAAGAATACAGAAAAGAGCAAAAGAGACTCAGGGAGTATATAACTGATGTTCAGAAATGGGGAAAAAAGAATGAGAATAGGGCACCTGTATGGCTCAGTCACTTAAGTGTCTGCCTTCTGCTCAGATCATGATCCCAGGGTCTGGGATGGAGCCCTGCATCAGGCTCCCTGCTCAGCAGGGAGTCTGCTTCTCCCTCTGCTGCTCCCCTCAATCCCCACAATTATGCTCTCTCTCCCTCTCGCTGTCTCTCAAATAAATAAATAAAATTTTTTTAAAAAAAGAAAAGAATAAGAATAAGTAAGACATAATATTTGAAGAGACCGGCAAAGAAATTTCCAAAACTGATTAAAAAAAAAAAAAAAAGCAGCAGCAGCTAGGTTCAAGAAACTCAATGAGCCCTAAGTAGGATAAATACAAAGGAAATCACACCTAGGCACAGATAATTAAGTTGCTGAGAACCAAAGACAAGGCAAAAATCCTCAAAGCTGTCAGAGAAAAAAGATACATTACCTACAAAAAGTCGTAAGTCTATTTTTTAAACAGAAATGATGGGATCCAGAAAATAAAATGAACAAACAAAAAAACAAACACAGGGCAAACATAACATCTGCCAGGGAAATACTGAAAACTTTCCCCTGAGACTGGGAGTAAGAAAAGAATATATCTGCTTTCACCACTTATTTTTATCGTTGAACTGGAAGGCCTAGCCAATGCAAAAAAAGGAAAAAGGAAAGGTTAGAAACAGGAAGACTTGGAAGAAAGATGTAAAAGTGTCACTGTTCACAGATGACATGATTGTCGACCTTATTCCCAGAGGATCTAGAGAAACAGAGAGAGAGTGAGATGGACACACATTCAGGACTGAGGCACAGGGCAGACAGGCTAGAAGTGCATTTACCACCAGTAATTTATAATATGGCTTAGACACCAGTCTGATGATGCTGGGTCCTTTCTGAGCAATTAAACACTGCCACCATTAGCTCAGGAGCATCTGAAGACGCTTCCTAGGGGAAGGACACTATTAGCAATTTTTAAAAGCCGTGAGGCAGCTCAATGTGTGTAACCAACCCAGAGCCCTTAGGAATTCAGAGTTCAGGCCACAATCACCCCAGCCCATCCAAGAGGAAATCAATGAGCCATTAATACACAGGAAGCTGGGCCCACGTGAGGCAAGTATGTTAAGCCCTTTCGGGAGCTGATGTTCCTGAAGGTCGATTTGCACTCCGCCCATACTGAGAGTACTGGTCACTGAAAGGAGTAAGTCGGCTTGTGATCCTTATCTGAACATCCATACCTCATCTGAGTATACACTGCATAGGAAGAAAAGTGAAAAGCAGTTTCTTTACTGCCCAAATAAAGACAAATTGAATGCATTCCGTTGTTGTCTTATTTTGTTCGATGGCTAGCAAATGTGTGTCCTTTGAGATACCTGTGTCGTCTTCTAAAGATCAGACTGGGTAGTCTTTGCATCCAGGAAGTTCTACTTCCTAAGATAGTACCTGTGTACGTGGGTATGGTGGATATGTTCCAAGCATACACCTGGCTTAAAAGATTGGCCCACAGCTGTTGCTAGTAGAGAATTTTATTAAGAATATTGGTCATTCCCATTTCGGGTATACACCATATGCTTCCCTCAGAAGGGTTAGGATGAGCATCAAAATACCAATGTTTGAGCTGAAACTAGACTGACTTTGAACTTGGGGCAATGACCTCAATGACAGGTGGGTAAACAGAGGGCAGAGACAATGCCCAACATCTCACTCACATTCATCACACTCATGATCAAGAGGGGCCTAGTGCATCTGAAAACCACAGATAAGCCAAGTATAGACAGTGTTGGTATATGGCTTGGAGTGTGGGCAGTGGATGGTCCCTAGAAAAGTCTGTGTATATTTCACTTTTTTTTTTTTTTTTGGAAGCTTAATGTGTAATATGTATATCATGAAGTCCGTAAGTCTTGACCTGAATTTTTAAAACGTGAATGCATTCATGTATTTACCACCCAGATTAAGAACATTTGCATCCCAGAAGCCTCCCTTGTGGCCCCAACTCTGTATTCATTGAATAACTCCTCGTTTTATTAATTTGACTACACTAGGTACCTCTATAAGTGGAGTCATACGGTATTTGTCCTTTTGTGACTGACCTCTTTTACTTAGAATAATGTCTTTAAGGTTCATCCATACTGTAGCACATATCAGAATTTCCTTCCTTTTTAAAGCTAATATTCCAGTATGTGTATATCCTATTTCATTTATCCATTCCTCTGTCAATGGACATTTAGGGTTGTTTCTACCTTTTGGCTGCCATAGATCATGCCGTTAGGAACATGGGTATACAAATAACTCTTTGAGACCCTGCTTGAAATCCCTTTAGGTAGTATATACTGAGAAGTCAAATTGTTGGATCATATGTATAATAAAAATTGTATTTTTAACTTTTCGAGATGCTGCCATGCTGTTTTCCACAGGAGCTGCACCATTTTTCATTCCCACCAACAGTGTACGAGTGTTCCAATTTCTCCACATTCTTGCCAACACTTGTTTCTTTCTTTCTTTCTTTCTTTTTTTGTTTTTTTGGATAATAATGATCCTAGTGGGTGTGAGGTGGTATTTCATCGTGGCTCTGCTGGACTTCTTAACCCGCGCACCCACCACAATACCCAGCCCTAGGAAATGGCCTGCCATGCTAGCATCCCAGCCAGGCTCCTAAGGAAGAGTCTGAACAGAGGGAGAGAGGACGCTTCCTAGAACTCATAGTTCCCAATATGGACATTTGTTGAGCTGAATTGTTTGTCAATTCTACATACTATGTCTGTCATACACAGTGAAGGTATAGACCTGTGGGGAGGGGAGAAGTAATCAAACAAGATGATTTGCTGAGTACTCGATTCCGGGAGGTGAGCACTGTTGCTGTTTCTCTGGTGCAGATGACAGGAGACATCTGGTAGGAGGTTATGCAGCTGGAGAGTTCTTTCCCTTTCATATGTGTGTATTTCATATGGGCAGGGGGACAATTGTGGCTCTGGCACAGAACAATAGGGCGGAAATGAAACCAGACCCAGCCAACACCCAGACTAGAGTGGAGGGGGGAAGCCCGAGAAGGGAAACAGAAATGACACATGTGAAACATAAACCTCCGTCATAAAATAGATCAGTCATGCCAGACTGTCCCGTGCGTGCAGCACAGACCATCTGAGCTCAAAGTCTTGAAACACTGGCTCCTTCAGACCTGTGTGCACCAAGTCCATAGAGAGACCGATCTAACAGTAACTCCACAGACTCGTGCGTCTCAAAGAGAGGACCATTCTCTGGCTTTTCTAGGAACTCCTGAGTTTACAAAATGCCATCCAATCCTGCCAAGACCTTCCTATGACTAACCTCAGCCCCTAACACCTTGTTAAGTGCCCCTTCCTCCCTTCCTCCCTTTAGAGAGGCTCCTAAGCTCCCCAGGATATGTATTCTCCCTTGCTGCAGAATTAATAAGCCTAATTTTGTTGACTACCTGTGTACTCCAGTGGTCTTGGGCTGCAGGGCAATTCTTTTTTTTTTTTTAAGATTTTATTTATTTATTTGACAGACAGAGATCACAAGTAGGCAGAGAAGCAGACAGATAGAGAGAGATGGAAGCAGGCTCCCTGCAGAGCACAGAGCCCGATGTGGGGCTCGATCCCAGGACACTAGGACCATGACCTGAGCCGAAGGCAGAGGCTTTAACCCACTGAGCCACCCAGGTGCCCCTGCAGGGCAATTCTTAAAGGCTGTAGATAATGCCTACAGCCAGTTCTCTGTGATGTCATGATTCTGGAAAAGAGCAAAACCAGTCTTTCTGGCTACCTCTCACTTTCTTCCCATACTTATCTCCACCTCTTTCTCCAAACCCCTGGACACCCCAGCCCTTATACTTTTATTTATGCGAGCTTCTTACAAAAATGAATAATTTAGCATCATGAGAAACTTATCAGGTTGACTTAAGAATAAAGCAATCGAAATCATATTAAAGTTATATCATGATTTTTCCCTAACACTCGTTAAGGAGCCATGAGAAAATCAGTACACCAACCTCTTGTGAAATTCCGGTATAATGTTTAACAGATTTTCTGCCTTTGGATAACTTCCTCATCATTAATTGTCTTTCCCTTTGCTGAAGGTTTCATTTAATTTCTTTAAGGGGACATCATGAAAAAGTGAAATAAAATGTGTCAGTGGTCCTATACCCACCCCCCTTACACCTTTGCTTCCCAATTTCTGGCCAGGAGAGAACTGGCTCTGCTTTCCCAAGCCAGGAGGAAGTTGGAAGGGGCTCTCCTCTGCCCACTCCCAATCCCCTCCCTCAAGTCATTCTCCCTGCGCTCTAGAATTTGCTTAACTAGGTGGAGAGAGGAACAGACCCTCCCTGGTGGCCTGGAAGGAGGAGCCTAGACCCCTTATTCATACCTGGTCCCTCCCTTCCCATACACAATGTGGCTTTGGGAGCAGTTTTGCACACCTGGACTCCCTCTCTCCTAGCCAGAGTAGATGGATCAGAAGGAGGTAAATGAAGAGTTTCACCTGAGAGAGAGAAGCTTGACCTTGCGACATGCAAATTCAGGAGGTATTGGTGGCCATTCCAGGCTGGAAACAGGGGAAAAGAACCCAAAACCAAAGGGAGGAATGAGGCGGAGGCTCAGAGAAAAACAGTGAAGATAGGCATTCAGATTCCTAATGGATTCCAGGGTCCTGTGCCTCCTGAGTCCTCATGGCTTTTCTTTCTTCCTTTTTTTAAAATATTTTTAAAGATTTTTATGTATTTATTTGACACACAGAGAGAGATAGTGAGAGAGAGAGCACAAGCAGGGGGAGTGGCAGGCAGAGGCAGAGGAAGAAGCAGTTAGCAAGGAGCCAGAGGCAGGACTCGATTCCAGGACCCTGGGATCATGACCTGCTTAACAGCTAAACCACCCAGGCACCTCCACCCATGGCTTTCCTTTTCTTGGTATCCAGGAGCTTCTGCAGTATCCTTCTATTGAAATTAAGGTTTTGCTCAAGCTGATTCCCATGGGTTCCTATAACTTAAAACCAAAAGAGTCTGAGGAAGGTGTCAGTTTCCTGGTGTGGGGGGCCTCTTTTGTTGGATGAAGGGAACACATTCATCCCCCCTCCCCCACCCAATAACTCTACCAGCTCCCTTGGGGTGGTCTTTCAGCCTCTTAGGCTGAGTTAGCCACCCTTGGCTCCGTGATCCTCAAGTCTCCAGACATGATTCTGTCGTGGTCTTGAGCTCTTCATTCTGTGGCCACTCATAAGCCTGTACTAAGACATTTTATTCAAGAGCAAGGGCTGGGTCACCCATTACAGACCCCTCCTTCCTCATTATCATTGTCATGTCGACTGGGGTCCAAAATTGTACACACTGCCAGTTTATGTGAAGAAGACACAGCTTCCTTCTTTTCTGCTAATGATGGAATCATCCTTTCATCCTGTGAATAATGCACATAAAGCTTACCCTTAATTTTTTTTAATGTTTGCATCTATTTTTTAGTATATCTGACACACAATGTTACATTAGTTTCAGGTGTATCATGGAGTGATTTGGCAAGTTTCTACATTAGGCTATGTTTACAAGTGTGTCTCCCACCTGTCCCCATATATGGCTAGTACAATATCATTGATTATGTGCCCTACACTGTGCCTTTTATTCCTGTGACTTAGTCATTTCCAAACTGAAAGTCTTTCTCTCCCACTTCCCTTCACCCATCTTGGCCACCCCCTCTGCCCTCCCCCTAACAATCACCCGTTTTCTCTCTGTATTTATAGGTCTAATAGGTTCATTTCTTTGTTTTGTTTTAGATTCCACTTACAAATGAAATCTTCTGGTATTTGTCTTAGTCTGACTTCTTTCACTTAACATAAGACCCTTTAGGTTCCTTCATGTTGTCACATATGACACAATCTCATCTTTTTATGACTGTGTAATATTCCACTATGTATATATAAAATATACCTCTAGATAGACAGATAGATATAGACATACCCCACATCTTCCTTATCTGTTCTTCTATTGATGGGCACTTAAGTTGCTCCTATACCTTGGCTATTATAAATAACTACAATAAACATATAAACAGTGCTACATGTATCTTCCTTCTTGAATTAATGTTTTCATTTTCAAGTAGTGGAATTACTGGAACATATGGTATTTCTGCTTTTCATTCTTTTGCAGAACCTCCACACTCTCTTCCACAGTGGCTGGACCAATTTACATTCCCACCAACAGTGCACGAGGGTTCCTTTTTCTCCACATCTTTACCAACACTTGTTACTCCTTTGTCCTTCTGATTTGAGCCATTCTGACAGGTGTGAAGGCATCCAGAGTCAATGAAGAGAATCAACCACAAACACCTGAATGAACTCTAGAGCATCTTATGTTACAGATGTTATAGGGGACAGAACACAAGTAGGCTCCTAAGGAAGGTAGCTCTTGCCTCTATGTTGACCCTTTGTTTGTTTGTTTGTTTGTTTGTTTGTTTTTTTAAAGATTTTATTTATTTATTTGATAGAGACACTGAGAGAGGGAACACAAGCAGGGGGAGTGGGAGAGAGAGAAGCAGGCTTCCAACTCAGCCCGATGTGGGGCTCGATCCCAGGACCCTGGGATCATGACCTGAGCTGAAGGCAGATGCTTAGCAACTGAGCCACCCAGGTGTTCCCCTTTTGTTTGTTTTTAATAAAATAGTTAATAACTGTATCAGTTCCCTATTGGTGCTATAATAAATTGCAAACAAATTTAGTAGCTTAAACCACACAGACTATCATCTTACAATCCTGGAGGTCAGAAACCCAAACTGGATCTTACAGATGAACTCCAAGTGTTGGCAAAGCTGCATTCCTTCTGGACACTCTAAGGAAACATCTATTTCCTTGATTTCCCAGCTTCTAGAGGCTCCCTGCTTTTCTTGGCTCATGGCCCCTTCTTTATATTCCAACCTCTCCTTCCATTGTCATATCTCCAGCTTCTATTTCTGTTATTTTGATATTTTTTGATATTTTTGCCTTTCTCTCTTTCTTAGAGAGAGAAAGAGAGCATATGAGCAGGGACAGGGGTTAGGGGAAGAGGGAGAAGGTGGGAGAGAATCTTCCTCAAGCTTCTGGGGCTTGATCTCACCACCCTGAGATTATGACCTGAGGCAGAATCATGTGTCAGATGCTTAGCCAACTGAGCCACCCAGGCACCCCTCTTTTGCCTCTCTTTTGTGACCCCTCATGATTATATTGGGTCCACCTAGATAGTTGAGTGTAATTTCTCTCAATCAAGATCTCTAAGCATTTCTGAAAAACCTTTTTCACAGATTCCAGGATTAAGACATGAACATCTTTGAAGGACCACTGACCAAGCTGCCATACTGGCAGATGAATCTCATAACCAATTCGAGATTCATGTCAGCATTCTATCCTCTGAAAGCCTTCTCTCATGGCAGCAGAAAGGGAGACAGCCCTCGCTGGCGGCTGTCCACCTGTTCTTTCTCTGATTGCCTAAAGTAGGGTGCTCAGCAGATTTTTCAAAATGCAAAAAGGGGAATACAAACTGAAATAAAAGAGCTCACTCAAATATGTGAAGTAAATATACAAAGGAACTTTGTTTTTTGTGGGGTTTTTTGTTTTTTTTTTTTTTGCCATAAACTAGAAAGAAGAAATGAAAGCTGTTGTATGGTGTCTGGCTTGGGGAAGGGAGACCAGGCCTTGGGCTGGAGTTCCCCACACTTTGCTTCATGAAAACAGCTTCCATCCCAGAGCACAGGGAGCATCTGCTCTGGTGGCTTACTCAGGAGGAAGCGTTTACATGACAGTGCTAATCTAGAAATAGGTTTGCCCAAACTTTGTATGATTTCTCAACCCAAGTGGCTAAATTTAAAGAGGAAAACTCCAGTTTGTAGAAATTTCATGTATATGGGAAACAGAGTAAGACAGTGAGAAAAGTTAGACTTTCCAGACCAGAGGTTCTTGACTTCAGATCCAGGAACCCCTAGAAAATAAACGGATTTCAGGGGGTCCATAGTATTCTAAGTTCAGGTATAAAATTGAGTGTGTTTTCCTGGAAAGATGATCCATAGCATTCATCAGATATCAAAGGGGTCTGTGATTCTATAAAATATAAGGTATTTCTATACAGTGATCGATAGAAAAAGATAAAAAGTGCTTGTGTCATTAATTTCCTGGTATAAGAAGTTGTTTCCTTTTATCTGTGAAATGTGCTCACAGTAAACATGGGGACCAATCTACATGGAGGCCCTAGAGCCCATTCTCAGCACCCACTCAAAGTCCAAAGTCAAATGAAGAAAGCTGGCTTTCAGCTCTGGAGAAATTGTGGGGTTTTGAGTGTCCCAAGGAGCATTTATGCTCTGATCATGTAGATGAATAATGATAAAAAGCAAAAGCAATTGAACCATACTTAAATACATTTATTTGCCAGAAGGCACAGCAAGTCAACTGTGAGTCCAAACAATGTGAACTCAATGAGAGCAGAAGTCTTGTAGGTTCTCCTCACTCTTACGCCTCCAGCAATGTCTGACTAGAAGGTGATCAATAACACGCCCTGAATGAATCCATCAACGAAGAGTTTCTAAAAACCTTCCAATTGAATTAGGCTGGCTTTTTAATGTACTCTACCACTAATAAGAAATTTATTTGATTTTATTTAAAAGCCACACATTGGCCTTGAATAGAAAATTTTAATACTTTATTTGTGGTTGTTTTCATGCTGAAAGTCTGAAAGCTGTTCCCTGAAACATTTTGATTTTCACCAATGCAGTATATTCTTAAATTTATATTAAAAAGTCACATATGAAAGAAAATGGGGAGGCAAGACCACTAACTGATGCTTTCCATTTGGAATCATGTAATTTAGGACTTCTGACCCCATGGAGATAAGAGATCAAAGTTTCAGAGTTAACAGTGACAGGATGAAAGTTTTCTGTTTTTGTTGGTTGAAAATGAACTCTTTCACTGCATGGTGGAACTCAAGGGCATTACTCGTGCTGCCCTGTGCTAGCTGGATTGTCTTTGGCAGAGCTGGTCTGAGCCATGCATGGATCACTTCCACACGGGTATCTTATGTCAGACCCATCAAATAACAGCCTTCTAAACCCTCAGGTCTGTGTTGAAATCTGATCACTTTCTCACATCAAAGAGTGTAAGGAAAGTTTCTGAATCAGAAATTAAGTAGATTTCTTATATTGTGGCTTACAGCCAAGATGCACTCGGACCCTCCAGGACAAATGTCTCACCAGGTAAAGCGAGGTGCTGGCTGGGTGTTTTCCCTGAACTTGTCAGTTTGCAGGGACATGACTGCAAATGAGCCCGATTACAAAGAATACTTGGTTAGATGGTCTCGTTCGTTCTCTTTTGGCTTAAATTCTGGGAGAATAGAGATGTTGGTGCCACAGAGCAGTGAGGACAGAGTAGCTTTGGAGGCACTAACTCACTCCTGAAACATATTCCAGCAAAGCAGTGAATTCCAGGGAGAGTGGCTGGTCTAATGAATGGCTGTCAAGAGTCTAGTCCCAGGAGATTGAGAGATGAGGGTCTGAAGGTCTCTCTGGGTTGGTCAGGGCACACTGGCAAATGCACTCTGTGTAAGGGCAATGAGTCATATCTGAGATGTTGGCCGACCACCATCATGAACATTGGCAACTTTTCGGGGGAAGGGTGGGGGAGGAGGTGTTGGAATGGTTCACAATTCTGGTTCTACCCTGGAGTGGCTTCAAGACTGAGACTCAGGTATCTCAGATGGCCTTGGGTGCAAAACCAACTGGACTTTAGCCTTGCAGACCAGTGAGAATGGAAAAACTTGCAAGACCAAGACAGACAAATTGGAAGTGGCCCCACCATTACTGATGAAGCTGGCTCTTATCAAGGTGGATATTGGGGCCAGAGTTCAGGGTCTAATGCTTAAAGAAAGCTTGAGCTTATTTTAGGCAGACACCAAGAACCCAGAAGAGGTACAGTCCAGGAGGCAAGGCATAACGGAAATGCAGGCAACAGATAACACAGATAGTCATGTGAGCAAAGGGGATGTGGTTTGAGAGGTCAGGCCACATGCAGTGAGACTCCAGCAACTACCTGTAAGGTGGGGAAACGAGGCCTTTAGCCCCATTAGGAGGGGCAAGAGCTCAACTGGTGTCAGGAGCCTCACAGAAATGCAGGTCAGCTTGGCACCTCGAGAGCTTAGTGGGAATGGAAGCAATGTCAAGTTCAGACACTGAGCCAGCAGGCAGCCTGGAGAACCGATGGCACAAGGTCTCACCCCAAAACACAAAGCCTTGATATACATTAGTCTTAATTTCAGACCTCTCCAGCTGCAACTAGCTGCCTTCCTGCTCCGGGATAAGTTAGTGAGGATCTGGGAGGTCTGTCCTCTCAGGGAGAAGCCAGGGAAAGCAAATTTGACACACTTGGAGGGAACGCACATCCCCATCAACCTGGAGCAACTCACTTGGGTCTGTGTGTCCCTCAAGGTCTCAGACAGATCCGGACTGTCTAAGGGAAGGCACAAGGAGGCTGAAGCAAACTACACCTGCACCTGAAACTTTGCCCAATGGCAATGTCCTTGTCTGGGACTCGCTACCTAAACACATGGAGTAAGAGAGAGGAGATAACGTTTTAGCAAAACATTCTGCATCAGTTATTTCTTTTAATGTTGAATTTTAAAAATTATGTAGTTATACTAGAATAAATTTATTGTATCCTGGTTATATTATGACATTTGGTTCCTATTTAACAATTTTATGTGTATATATATATATATATATACATATATGTGTGTGTGTGTGTATTTAAGTATATATTAAATATGTAATATTTATAAATATTATATTTATATTAAATTTAAAATTTATAAATATATATTAAATACACATACCTTAAACTTTTACGTCATCTGTAAAACATTTACTAAAATAAAATGGAATAAAATAGAGGCACCTGGGTAGCGCAGTTGGACTGAGAGTGTAACTCTTAGTTTCGGCTCAGGTCATGATCTCAGGGTCATGAGATGGAGCCCCACATCAGGCTCTGTGCTTAGCATGGAGTCTGCTTAAGACTCTCTCTCCCTCTGCCCCATCCCCCTTTGCGTTCTCTCTCTCTCTCTTAAATAAGTAAATAGAATAATAAAATAAAATAAAAATGATGGCCCCTGAAAGTTGAATAGAAGAAACAAATCTTTGATGGGATATGGAAGGAAGAAGCAGAAAGGATTCTGGATTCAAAATCAGTATTGGGGTTTCCATTCTGGGCTTTGAGTCCAGAAAAGTCATCTTGACCTCTCTGGGGCTCAGTTCGGGTAATGTTCTGCAAGTGTTACCTGCTCCCAACCAGATTCAAGAGACACTGCCTCCCTTGAGTTCTGGGGAGAATGGAATCAAGGCAAAGTTCCTCCTTGTTTGCTGGTTCTGAGATTTGTATCAACCTCGTGGTACTTGAGAACAGGTCATGTGTTATCTCAACCTAGTGCAAAGGTAGCAAATGTTAACAAAGGATTCTATAACTTAAACCCTTACTCCAGTTGCAACATATTAACAAGCTCTAGGCAGATAACCTCTCTTCCTTCACCTCACCCTCTTCTCCTTACCTTCTCTGCAATAAAAACCAATATACCCAAACAAGCAACGTAAGTATTCTTGGGAGACTTAAAAAGTGTGACCCAGAAAATGTGACTTTTGCTCTTAAGGTGAAAATACATGCCCTTGAAAGTCCCCTTTGGGACGTGCAGCAACCACCTCTGATCACTAGAAAAGTCCAGTGCTTTTGGGCTGGTTTGATCTCAAATGAAGGACTTTAGTGTTCTGAAAAGCACAGCGCCAAAGAAATGGGGCAGATATGCCCAAACCCTTAACACCTGGCTGATGCAGACTGGCCAACCATACCTCAGTCTCCAATCTCACACACTGTTCTGATTATCCACTGTTACATAACAAGTGACCCCTAATGTAAGGGCTTAAAACAACAACTATTTTATTACCTCTTTTCCTGGCAGGGTTCTACCGGTGGGTTTGTTGGGTTTTTTTTTTTTTGTTTTTTTTTTTTTTGCTTCAAGTAATATCAACTGGGGGTGGGGGGAGGAGCTTTGTTGGCATTGAGCTGGAAGTTGGGCTGGTCTGGAGGGTCCAGGATGGCTTCACTCTAGTTTGGAAGGTCAAAGTTGGTCTCACTGTCATGGCTGGTGCGTTTGGAGTGACAGCTGGAAGGCTGAGTCAGAAGGGGACTTCTAGGTCTCCACACGGTCTTAGGGTCTGCGTGTGATCTCTGTAGCAGAGCCATCAGACTCCTTACCTGGAAGCTCAGAGCTCCAAGAAACCAAAGCAGAGGCTGCTAGTCCTCCGAAAGTCTGTGCCTGCACTAGCCCGGAAACATGTCTTCCAGACGGCTTTGGGCAGCAGTCATGCATCAGCTCAGGTTCAGAAGAAGGGCCAACGGACCCATCTCTCAATAGTGAGAGTGTCAGGGCGCCTGGGTGGCTCAGTGGGTTAAAGCCTCTGCCTTCGGCTCAGGTTGTGATCCCATGGTCCTGGGATCGAGCCCCGCATCGGGCTCTCTGCTCAGCAGGGAGCCTGCTTCCTCCTCTCTCTCTGCCTGCCTCTCTGCCTACTTGTGATCTCTGTCTGTCAAATAAATAAATAAAATCTTTAAAAAAAATAGTGAGAGTGTCAGAGAATTTGGGACCATCTTCAATCCAACAGACATATGCACACATGGACACATGCACATACACTAAAACTCTGCAAAATTTAAAAAAAAAGATTTTATGAGAGAGTGACTTTTAAAAGCATTATTTAGGATGTGGGATGAGGAGAAAACTGCAGGTCAATTCAGACTGATTCTCTAGGTGTCGGTCCCTGTGGCAGAGTACCCAGGCCCACTGCCGTCGCTTCACTTTGCTCCTCTGTGATCTCCATTTAAGTTGCCATCCTCCTCCCACCCCAAATCACTGCAAGAAGTAATTTGCAAAGATGGTTCGGTCATCTCCAAGAGGCAAAGAGGATCTGCTGTTGCAGGTGCAGAGACAAAGACCTTTCTGTCTTCCTTCTGTGGGGTAGGGGGGTGTCATTGTGGTCAGTGAGGTCACCCTCCTCATGGCTTCTCAAAGCAGCTCATTCCAGCCCTCGGCAAGATGACACCCTTTCCTCCCCGTGCTTCCCTTCTCTGCTCCCCTCGGCTGGCTCAGGTCCACAGTCACCCAGGAAATCAGTTTTACCACCTTATTACAAAAACTGTGACAAACCAGGAGGAAATTGCATGACTCTAGATTTTATCCCCCGACAGCATGACTCTCTCACTTGTTTTCTCTGTACCCGGGGACTGCCTCTCAAATCCAACTTGGATGCTCAGCCCTTCCCTGATCTGACTCAGAAGTATTTGCACTAGGGTTGAGTTCTGAACCGCAAATATACTGCCTGCCTTTAATGTTTCTTCCTTTCACATAACGCTCCTGAGGACATTTTTGAAAAATATCCTCATGAGCTCCACTTCTCTGCTGTAATAGCTAACATATTTTCTCTTCTGGCTCACTCCTCTTTTCCTCCATGAACACTGACTGAGTACCTGCCATGAGTCCAGTGCATGTTCTGTGGGGACAGCACTAAATAAGCTGCCCTCTAGGAACCATCCACTGGTGGGGGAGTCAGATGCCTACTCTCGTGGCCATGCTGCAGAAATGAGGGCTAGGGAGGCACTGAAGACAGAGCCAACTTGTACTTGGTAGAGGACGAGGAAGTCTTCAGTGAGGTGGCCTTGATGGAAAAGGAGGAGTTGTCCTGGAAGATAAGGAGAACACTCTAGGCAGAGTGAAAGCTCATGCAAAGGCACTGAGGCATGAACAGCTGGGAATGTCTGGGGACATCACTGGTAATTTGATATAACCAGAACACAGAGCACATAGCAAAGTGTCTAGAAACTTGGCTGGGGAGATAACAATCTCCAGATGATGAAGATCCCTACAAACCTTCTGAGGAATTCACCCTTTCGTTTGGTGGCCCTGAGGAGTTGGGAGCAGTTGTAAGCAACAGAGTAACATGATCTATTGTGTTTTGACTAAGATTACTACTATTCTTTTCTTTCTTTTTTTTTTTTTTTAGATTTTATTTATTTATTTGAGAGAGAGAGATCACAAGCAGGCAGAGAGGCAGGCAGAGAGAGAGGAGGAAGCAGGCTCCCCCCTGAGCGGAGAGCCCGATGTGGGGCTTGATCCCAGGACCCTGAGATCATGACCTGAGCTGAAGGCAGACACTTAGCCCGCTGAGCCACCCAGGCAACCCACTACTTTTCTTTAACACTAATTTTATATTTGAGCTCCCCATTATCTTTCTCTTTTTCCTGAAGGCCCATATAATCTTAACATAAGGTCATTCAGGGATATGTTGATTCTCCTTATTTTCCCCCCAACTCTATGTTCAACCCCACCCCATCTTCCTCCTTCCATCCTCCCAAAGGAAACACTGGCAGGAGTTTGGAGACGACGCTTGATGCACTGCTCTGTGCCAGGCACTAGCAAAGCAATCCCCCCTCACTCTGTCTTTCACTGACTCCTGATGCAACAACTCAGCGAGTCAGTGAGAGACTTTCAGTCTTGATGCAGAAGCTCTGGAGAATCCTGAAGAGACAGAGTGGTCTGAGCTTGCTGTGCGCAGCTGGGGCCCATGCCACAGAACAGAGTCCCCTCCAGTTGAGGCAAGTTCACAGGGTTGCCATTTCTGTAGCCACTTGATCACCCAGAACGTTGACCATGAGCCCTCTGGTCAACCCCGTAATCTTAGGGCCCTCTGCAACTGCAGCATCCTATATGTGCTGTGCCGTGAAATTTGAAGCTGCTTTTAGCATTTTGTTTACATTTCTTTTGCACCTTACTGCATTTTCCTTGGGGTTCCTTCAAGAAAGTATTTGCAGAAGAGATTTAGTCCATGTTTTTGTTTTTGCTTTTCTACATAGTGGCCAACTCCCCAGTATAGCGGGAGCCTGTCTTACTCATGATGGTCCCCCGACCGCAGGTTGGCCCAACTCGTCTCAGCCTCAGCTGTGATTTTCATGAGGATTTTTGCCAGCTCATTTTCCCATAGTCTCTAGGACAAGAGTTGGAGGGGATAGTGCCTTTGGGGAGCATCAGTCTGACCAGCATTCAAAGAAAACCCACTGAGAAGAATAGGACAGGTCAGTATGCCTGCTCATTTTATCTTCCAAAAACTCACACAACCTAATCAAACATATTTAATTCAGAAAGAAAAATGTTAACATGCGTTTATGTGTAATATACATGGTAGGCAAGTGCCTCCAATTCAATTTCTCCTTCTTTTCAGAACCCTGGGTTTTAGCTGAACACGCACCAGAATAAAGACCACCTGCTCCAGC
Source organism: Enhydra lutris kenyoni (assembly GCF_002288905.1). Classification (NCBI taxonomy): domain Eukaryota; kingdom Metazoa; phylum Chordata; class Mammalia; order Carnivora; family Mustelidae; genus Enhydra; species Enhydra lutris. The sequence continues at coordinate 35,042,456 of NW_019154100.1, read as the reverse complement.
TTCCCTTGCAATTGGGAATATGAATCTATTTCTCAGCATCCCTTGCAGCCAGGTCTGGGTTTTGCTTACCTGAGATGGAAGCAAAGGTGTTGGGGGAGGTTTGGGAAGAAACACCTTTATAGGGGTAGGTTTGGGTTCCACTAGCCTTCTGCTTTCTTCTGCTGTTGGCCTGGAGTATAGACACAAGATCTGGAGCACTAGCAGACTTTTTAGATTTTTGCTGATCTTGAAGATGAAAATCAGTTCTAGGATAATGGGACAGAAAATGAGGAGGTGCACCTGGGTGTCTCAGTTGGTTGAGCGTCTGCTTTCAGCTCGGGTCATGATCCCAGGGTCTTGGGATGGAGCCCTACATCAGGCTTCTTGGTCAGTGGGGAGCCTGCTTCTCCCTCTCCCATTCCCTGCTTGTGCACGTGTGTGCTCGCTCTCTCTCTCTCTCTCTGTTAAATAACTAAATAAAAATCTTAAAAATAAATTTAAAAAAAAAGAAAATGAAGAGCTTATGTCCCTGAAAACATCAGGGGACTGCCAGCCTCCCCCAGAACGGCCTAACCTTGGACTTCTTTTATCTAAAAATGAATGGAAAAAAATGAATGGATGAGCTTCAAGCTTATTTTGCATGATGTTTATTTGATTTTATTCTCTGTGCATTCAAACTTTACACTTCACAGATGTTGCTCAAAGTGATTGAAGACTACCCCCTCCCCAGTCTATAGCACATGAGAGTCCAAAGCCCTTCCCAAGATACCTGTGAATTCCTGAGCTTGTATTCTCTTGGTCCTTCTGCCTCTGCACTTTCTTCTGCCTCTGCTTCTTCTTGCTCTGATCCAAAGACGAAAGGTGTTCTCATTGATTTCCACAAAAATCCATTCAGGATCTGGGCCAAGGACCATTTCACACATGGCATAGCAAACAACTTGCAAATCTACATCAGACCTTTCTATTAGCTCAGTCTTTTGCCACCCCACTTCCCTGCACTTCTCTCTTGATTTCTAATCAGAGAGATCCTAGTGTCTCATCTGTCCTGCTTCTCCCTTCACTCTTATCTCTCTGCTCATACACTCTTCCTTTTAGATTATGTCCAAATTCTTCTGCCCTGCTTATGAAAAGTGGTTCACTCACCACAGCTCCTTTTTCCAAACTTTGATCAGGTGCCCAGCAGACAAACGCAGTGGTTTCTAATAGAATGCACCCTCCTTAGAAGGCTGTGGTTATAAATCGCATACCCCTGCCAGATACATAGCTCTAAAACTCTCAGAACCTAGAATTATGTGAATGAGGGTGTTGGGTTTGTGGAGAGTGTTAGAGCACACAGCCTGTTGTGTGTCTAGGTTACTTTGCACCGCTGCTTGGCCACCCCTCGCCAGAGGATCACTGGCTTATCTCTTGGTGCATGGCTCTTCCTGCTGGAAGCTACCAGCATACCTCTGGGAGAGACATTCCTGGTCTCTACACTCTCACCCACTGCCCACTGCACGCATACTACTCACATTACATCACAAGTCCCCCCACTGACCAGGGATAGCAACTGTGGCTGGCCACTCCCCTGGGGCTTTCTGAATTCCATCTTGCATCTACTTATGTACATTACTAAAATGGAAATCTCTTTAAATGTCCTCAGAAAATGTACAAAGCAAAGCATGATAAAATTCCAATATTACTTGAGAAGGACAATGTTAATTGATCGTTAGCTTTAAATTTATCTAACATTTGCTATTAGGGTTTTTTCACTCACATCGTCTCTTTAATCCTAGGAATTTTCTATAATATTGGCATCATGTCCCATTTTACAGTGACATCAACTAGTCCCAGAGAGGTGGATCTGCTCACCCAAAGACACACAGCTAAGAAACAGTGAAGCCACAGTGAAAATGTAGGCCCCCCCTCCTAAATTCCTATCTCTTTTAATTAACAGATGTGCAGCCTTGTTGTAGATTAATTTACTATTTCCCTAGCACAGAACAGAAAGAGGATTGGCTAAAGCTAGAATAAATAAGCTCTGACTGGGAAGGAGAGTGTCAGTCTGGGGTCTGAACCAAGCACCACCACAGAGAATCCTGGGAAGCCAGAAGCAAAGAGAGGAACCCTTGGTGTCAGGAAGGGGAGAAAGTCAAAGGGAAGATATGCTTTTGTGACAGCATCAGCTTCTACAGTATCTCCTGCCATCTAGGTCTTCCCCCCCACCCCCCATTAAGGGACTTGCTATGAATGAGATGGCTGAGGCCAAGGCAGATCAAAAAATAATCAGGAAGCATATTCAGACAGAACAAACCAGAACCACAGGTGTAGTATTTGGGAATCAGAAACACTCAGCCTTCTGCTACAGGGACTGTGGTTTGAAACTCCCTGAGTAAATAACAAAATGCTGCAAGGAAGAAATCTCATTCCCCAAAGCAGATATCAAGAAAATCCGAATTGGAGCATCTGACAGCGGGGGTCCCCTAGGGACACTGTCCAGGGTCCAGCTAGTTATTATAAGCCGCGGGCAGATCCAGAGCCTTTCAGCAAGTTGTGCAGAGATCCTAGGTCTTGTGCACTCAATGATCAATGAACAAAGGCAGCGCCGTGGGGGGAAATGAGAGCAGCCAGTCTGGGGGACACCTTGAGGAACCCCCCACTTGGTGACAGGGGGGTTTGGGGGAATGCAGGCTCATACTTTTGCTTTAACATTAGTTAGCAGAAATCACTTCCTGATTTCTATGTTCCTCTTTTGACCCTGCCCAGTAAGAACTTGACCTTCAAGCATGAAAATCACTCTGTGGAAAACCTACCATGTGTCAAGTATAACTATGACATACCGGCACAGCTGAGAAATCTCAACCCTGGAAACGGTCAAGGACTTGGTCAGCGTTGTACATCTAAGCCAGGAATTCCCAGTTTGGCCAGCCCAGAAGCCCAAGCACCCCAGGTTGCCTCAGGGCTCACTGTTCCTGCCCAGGGGGTGGGGGGTGGTTTTAGGCAGAACTGCAGGCATTACACACACATTGACCAAGGCTGCAAACTTGCATACAGCATTACGCTGAGAAATTCCTCTCACCCCGAGAGGCCTGCTTACAGCCTGCTCACAGCTATAAATCTAGACCAAAAGAACCTCAGGAGGCCCAGAGTCGATGCCAAGTGCTCTTCTGGAAGCTGCCGGAAGATTCCTCACCTACCTATGGGTTAGCAGACGAAACTGTGCATTCCCAGAGTGTTGCCCAGTACACAGAAGGCATCCAATAGATGCTGCCTTCTCCAACCCATGCCGTTTCCCCACACCTTGGCCTGCACCTTGTGCGGGTGTCTTATCCCTCTCTCCAAGGCTGGCCTGAGGTGCAGATTTCATCACACTCCTGCTGGAATCATAACCAAATCTTTGATTTACTAAGCGCTGTCTTCTTGCCAGGTACACTGCTTTATAGTTGGGTTACATCATCTATGTTAGTCCTTCTAGCAACCCTGTAGGACAAATATTATTACTATTCCAATATAAATGGGGAAACTGAAGCATTTAAAGGTTATATTTGGACATAGGTCTTTTTGTCTTCGCAGTATAAGCTCTTAATCATTCCATTATGTGGCCTCTCCAGGAAGTCTCTAGAACTTCTCTAGGCCCTGCCCTCTGTGGTGACCTATGACCTGGTGACCTCCAGAGCTTTCCTTGGTCACAGGGTCAGGGACCTTGAGGACCAGCCTCAAAGGAAATCACAGTTCCATGGTGACCAAGGTCATCCATGGCATCTGTTGGTCCAACCTGTCCTGGGACATAAGCAGGAGAACATTCTGGCATATGGTGTCTCTGCTGCAGATTCAGAGATTTGACCAATTGGCATTTATTAAACTAATGCTTACAAAGAAATCTTCAAACCATAAAAATTGGTATTTCCTACATCCTGGAAAGAATACAACTCTAAAATTCTGCCCGTTATTTTAATTGCTATTTCTTAAGTAAAAGCAGGAAGAGGAGAAGGAAAGCTCTCTACCAAGTCTGATAGCTTTCATAATATTTCACGCATTTTATAATAAGCTTTCCTCAGAGCCTAAACAAAGGGGAATAAAAACTGCAGGATCTCCCAGCCTTATCTAGATGGTGGGACTTTGGCCCAATCCCCTTATCTTGCCTGAGAATGGCAATGACTTTGCTGTATCCTATTTCAAAGCAAAGCACTTAGATGATATGTCTCTTCTCTATCTATGATCTGGTTCCATTCCCCCCCAACCCAGAGAAAAAGTATTTGGTTCTCATTTTCAAAACAGAAAATTGGTCTCTTAAAAGCAAACAAATCATCTACAGGTGGGGAATATAAACGTGTTTTGAAATTCTGAAGAAAAGAGATGCATCACACACAGTCAAGTAAATATGAAGAGGTTAATTCCAGCACGTCCTTTTTCTCAGATTTAAAATCCAGCCGTGCTGAGTGCTCATTCCTGTTTATATTGCTTTTTCCCTGCGTACTGGACTGAAGAAAGCTTGAGGAAAAGAACGACTTGACCAGAATATTCTTCAGCAACAGAATAAGGAGCTCGATCTCGCCATATAAAATTATTTAGAGCAAAACTAGATAACTTCTGAATAGAGCAAATTATGATCTCTAGAATGTGTAGACACTGCTGGTCACATTGCTAAAGGGTGTGTGTTTGTGGTTTTTTTTCAAACCTTCAGTTTTAGTTTTGTTTCATTTTGCACAAGCGAAAGGGGAAGGGCCTCCTAACCACCCCACAGGATGATTCCGGTAAGCCTTGAGGTTCCCCGTGCTTCTGATTGACTTTAGCTGGCGAGCACAGAAGGGCACGTTGTTGCCGCTGCGGCCACCTGGGTCTGTCCTTTGGCTGCAGCTTTTAACTCAGAAACCCTGCCTCCCAGAGACTCTTCGCAGCTCTTACCGGGCCCAGGCCTCTGGCTCTCACTAGGGGTTCCGCAAGAGGAACAAGGGGGTCTGTGAGTGTTTGTATGTTTTTCTAGTCCCTTCACACTTATGAAAAGTGTGTCTATGTGAGAGTGTGGGGAGTGTGTGGTGGGGAGTGTTTCCAAGAGAGGACGGGAGAGAAGGGGCGCTTGAGCAAGAGCTTCTGTGGCCCCAGCTTCAGCGTCCCTCAGAGGGCAGCCTCTCTACACAGGCTGATCTCTCCCGGTGCACGGCCCTGAGATGAAGTCCCTCTGGAATATCCTTTTGGCGACGACTCTGTCCTTACTCCTGCCCCTTCACACATTGGCCTCCCAAGCCTCTGACAGCCAGCCCAGTACTGGACACTCCAAGGGCCACACTTGTGTAGGTAAGTAAGGGTTTTGTCTATTTTTCAAGTGGACGTAACAATGGGGTCAAATACTCCACTTGGGTAGTAAATCATCTATCTAATGACGTCACTAGCTGTGAGTTCCAGGTTGGGAGCCAGCAGCCTCACCAACAGAGAAAACCTTTGAGCCTGAGACTGAGCTTTCACATGACTGCACATAAGTACCCTACCCAGTTGCTAGTTTGAATTAGTTGTGAAAGTCCTCCACCTCGCTGGTGACTGGCACTTTTTTTCTCTTCGGTGGGCAACCCTTAGAAAAGCCTGAAATTCTTACCTCTGTCAGAAGGATAGTGGGCAGCCTCACACAGTAGAAGGAAAATGGCCTGTGACCTCAGCATCATCTTCTGTTGCTGAAGGTGGTCCTGATCCCTCCCCTCAGACTCAAGGGTAGAGGACATAGTTCCCTCCTTTCCATGGGGAGTGTTGAGGAATTTGTGGCCCTCCTCTTTAGCCATGGGGGTTCCTTTGGTTTCCTATGCAAATATGGCCCCCAGAGCTCAGGAAGTCTGTTGCTGGCTAGGATTGATGATGCTTTAACACCCCTTTTCCCAGTTCACAACTTCTGGCTAACTCTGCCAGGAGTTGTTGACCTGTCCTCATGGTAAGAAGAAAGGCAAGGGCAAGAGGAGTCGGTCATGCAATCAACATTGACTTGTCACTGACTGTGCTGAGCCAGGGCCTGCCGGCCGTCCCAGCTGGAGGGCTCACTGTCTGGATGGCTCTTTGGAGAAACAGGCTCAGACATTTGTACACAGGGGAGTTTATCGAGGTGTGTTCTTTTTTTTTTTTTTAAAGATTTTATTTATTTATTTATTTATTTGACAGACAGAGATCACAAGTAGGCAGAAAAGCAGGCAGAGAGAGAGGAAGAAGCAGGCTCCCTGTTGAGCAGAGAGCCCGATGTGGGGCTCGATCCCAGGACCCTGAGATCATGACCTGAGCCGAAGGCAGAAGCTTAACCCACTGACCCACCCAGGTGTCTCATCGAGGTGTGTTCTTGGGGAAATCACCACCAGGAAGGGTGAAGCAGCAGGAGTAGTTAGGAGGAAAATATGGGCTGGGCTGTAGACACACACACACACACACACACACACACGCACCCGCACCCGCACCCACACCCACACCCACACCCACCCCCCCCCCCCCCCCGGTCAATCCCACAGAGAACTCTGGAGCCAAAATGGCTCTTCAGAGTGGTCTGAGGTGGGTCTAGACTCTGGAACTGCCACACTGAGCAGTCACTGAATAAGAACCAACCCCATGGGGAGCTCCATTGGGTGGAGGCAATGCCTTCAGAGGCACCTGGTGTGAGCCCTTAACACCAACAGTCCCAGCAACAAGGGGAGGGTGGATCTCCTTAAAGGGAATCTGGGGGTGCTCTTGTTTACAGGGCCAATGTGGGACATGTCTTAGGAAGCAGTGAGGGAAGCTGGTAGTAAGAGGAGGAGCATCATGGAGGAGGCAGGAGAAGAGAAGGGATACTGGCTAGTCTTCTACTCCTTTCTGATGAAAAGCAGGACAATATGACTTCAAGTCCACTGGCACAAAGGCACCTTCCTCGTGTCCACCCTCCACATGGTCATTGAGTGGCCACCACATGCCAGGCCCTGTGCTCTGAGTTAGAGACACAAAGGTGAATACCAATAATTTTTAAAATGTCTCTGTCCTCAGGAATTCACTACCCAGTTTAGAAAAAAGAAAAAAAATGAGAATCTGGATTGTAAAGATTACGGTGTTTAAGATGAAAGACAAACTGGGCACTTAGTGCACATGGTGATACCCACCTTCCCAGGAACCCTATAAACCACAGTGTTCTTGGGAGGGCCAGCAGAAAGCCCAGAAGCACAGAGCGAAGGCAAGCCACTTCAAAGCAGATAACTGCCAACCGGAAGAACCTCATCATATTCATAAAGTCGCCAGAGGAAGGTGAAATATAAGCTGGGTGAAAATATAAGAAGAGTAGGGTAAAGTGTTAGAATTTTAGAAGTGTTTCCACCCAAGTGTTGAAGACGGAAGCTGCAGGGGTCTCAAAGTTTCCATTGTCATTACCTCTCTGTTTAAAGGTGCTGGGCAACCTTGAGAAAAGTTGGTCGGCCAGTAGGATTTCTGATCACCCAACTGAGTGGTAGGGAATCATCTTTGTTAGCTTCTGGCAATATCCTAATCACCATTCCAAAATAAAATTTTCCCTTGTTCATAAAAGTATACACTGGCCTTGATTTATAAGCTCTTAATAAAATAAAATATTTAGAGTCACCTTCTCAACACAAGGAAGTAGTTCTGCTTTCCCATTTTTCATGCAGTTCAATTGAATTAATTGGGTTCCATCCATTTTGATGAAGACGCACTTTTAGTGATCGTAATTGTTTCTTACTCATGAAATTTTTTTGCTGCTGATCTGCAGCCATTCTTGCAGCTTCCTGGCATTTCTCAGTGCTGCCCTCTATCTTTCTCTGAGTTGCTTCTGGGCTAATTGGAGTGGTGCGTGGGGAAGGAAGGGCTCTTCAGCCATAACAATTACATTTGTAAGTTAATAACTATGAGACTGCTAACATTTATTGAGCACATATTGTGTAATTAACATTCTTCCAAGAGATTTATATGGACTACCTCAATTAATCATTAGAATGACCTTATGGTTTATAAATCATCATTATTTCCATTGGGCAGGAGAAACAATTGAGACTCAGAGAAACAAGCAACTTGGCCAAGTTTCCACAGCCAGTTAAAAACTTGCCTTAGATGTTACTGCAAGTGTGATTATGTTTGGTTTTTTTTTCTAAGTGATTAGGTTGGGACACTGTATTTCTTCCCCACATTTTTTTAAATAAAATTTTATTTTCTAGCTTTGTCGAGATATAACTCACATACGATAGTTTACCCTTTTAAAGTATAATGTTTATTTAGTATATTCATAAACTGTGTCTTGATCATCAATATTTAATTCAAGCACTTTTATCAAGCTAAAGAGAAACCCAATATTTATTAGCAGTCACTCCCTATCTCCTTGTCCCTTCAGCCCTTGAAAATCACTAGTCTCCCTTATGTCTCTAATGAACACTTCCTATAAATGGAATGGAAAGATGCATGGCCTTTTGTCATCAGCTTCTTTGACTTAGCATAAGGTTTTCAAGGTTCATCCATGCTGTAACATGCACCAACTTCCTTTCTTCTTATGAATGAATAATATTGCATTGTCTGGATATGCCTCACATTATTTATCTAGTCATTGGTGATGGACATATGGGTTGTTTCCAGTTCTTAGCTATTCTGAATAATTCTGCTACACATATCCATGTACAAGGGTTTTATGTGGACGTTTGTTTTCTTTCCTTTTGGGTATATGCCCAGAAGTGGAATTTCCAGGTCATATGGTAACTCAATGATTAACGTTTTGAGGATCTGCCAGACTGTTTTCTAGAGCTGCGGCACTGTTTTACATCTCTACACTCATGAACAAGAGGGTACGAATTCCCCATAACCTCCCCAATCCCTTGTTATTACCCATCTCTCTTATTATAGTCATCCTAGAGGATATGGAGGGATACCTCCTTCTAGTTTTGATGTGAATTTCCCAAAATAATGATGATGTTGAACATCTTTCCACGTGCTTATTGACCATTTGCATATATCCTTCGACAAAATGTCTATTCAAGTCATTTACCCTTCTATTTTTAAGATTTTATTTATTTATTTAGAGAGCACGAATAAGGGGAAGGGCAGAGGGAGAGGGAGAGAGAATCTCTAGCAGACTCGATGCTGAGCACAGAGCTGGAGCCCGACGCAAGGGCTCGATCCCAAGACCCTGAGATCATACCCCAAGCCGAAATTCAAAGTCAGATGCTTAACTGAATGAGCCACCCAGGTGCCCCTCATCTGCCTGTTTTTAAATTGGGTTACTGCCTTTTTGTTGTTGAATTGTAAAAGTTATTTATATCATCTAGATATATATACCTTATCAAATATATGATTTGTAAATATTTCCCCCCATTTTGTAGGGGTTTCTTCACTTTCTTGATGGTATCCTTGGAAGTGCAAAAGTTTTACATTTTGATGAAGTCCAGTTTATCTATTTTTTTCTTTTGCCTGTTGTGCTTTTTGTGTCCTATCTAATCCCATATTTAAAAAAAAATTATTGTTTTAACTATTGTTTTCCTATTGTCATGTGCCCATCCCCTTATCTTGTTTCCTAGACATTGGGTTTTGGCAACCCCAATCATCACTCCTGTGGTTGTAAGTAGCAGGAATTAACTTGAGTTAAGCTAGGGTAAGCAAAAAAGAAAAAGGAAGGAGTTTTCTTATGAGAATCCCAAGCATGAATTTTGGAACCAAAAGTCATACAAACAGAGCTCACTCCATTTTTCTAAAAACAATGAGCCAGGATCCCAAAAATGGTGGCTGCCAGGGTCCCAGGGAGTTTTCCCTGGCCTTTTGGTACTGCTTCCATCTCTGACCCCACAGACCAGCTGGTTTTATTGCTCTAGGACCTTTGGCCGATTATGGGCTCCCACAGTCCAGTGTTTGCCTACCATCTCTCAGCACGCACACAGAGATGGTCTTTCCTTGCTGTTAAACCAAGAATCTGGGCCAAGTTTTAGGCCACTAAGTAAGGGGCAGGTGGCAATGAGGAGAGCCTACTGCACAGATGTGTTTGTGGGGTGAGAAGACTGCTCTCACGGAAGTGGGGAGTGCTGTGACTGGAGAGGTAACTCTAAAAGAAACCACCACAGATGTGACTGAGAGATTGAGCCAATATCCCTATGTAAACAAAAACCTTCAGTATCAGTCCCAGAAGTAGCCTTTGCAGTAGAGACCACGGGCAGAAGTGGAGGGCATGGGCTTAAACATATTAAACATATTGCAGAATCAAGCTGTGCAAAGCCCCAGTGGCCCCCTCCCAATTTACCATGATTTGTTGGCACGGAACTGTACCTCTCATTTGATCACTAAGCAAACGCTGTTTCTAACGCGCTTGAATAAGCAGTGCTCCTTCTTGCCACTTTCCAAATGTTATGGAATCAATAATAAGCCGTGTTCATTTCTGCAAAACATCATTTCTCTACATGGGTGATTTAGGGGCAAAGTAATCTTTATGTTTCTAAATCATTGACATTTTAAATTCATTCATTGAGTTTTGAGGGTTTTTTAATTTTTATTTTATAAAGCACCATGTGGTGCTCAGGAAACCTTCTAAAAGGTTAAAAAACAAAACAAAACAAAACAAAACCAAAAAAGACACCACTTTTCTTCCCCCTCATCCATGTTTGGTTAAATATACAGAACATCTTCAGAGTCCATTAACCCCCGTCTCCCCACCCCCACCCCCAGCATCCCACGCAGAGTGGTAAGAGATGACTTTTTAGTTTGAATGATGAGAAAGTGGTGAGTGGTAAGATGACAGGGTCACTGACAAAAATAGGGAAGATTTAGACAGAGCTGGCAAAAAGTTTGAAAATTTATGATCACAATCTTATATACAGAAATTTCATTTTCCCTTTTTCTCTGTAACTGAACACTTGTTGCTAAGCCACCACTCCTGCTGCTAACAAAACTCTTCATGTTACCCCTTCTGTGTTTACATTTAGTCGCCCTCCCCCTCCTCCACCAGGGTTCTCTTCTTTCCTCTCTGAGGGTTGGTCTCAGTTCTGAGAGCGGGTTTATGTACCCCTCTGCCATTTAAGTTCTCAGCCTCTGAAGGCACGCCTCTGTCCCCAGTCCTGACAGCTCCCATGTGGGGTCTCCCGGCTGGTGTAGCTCCGGGGCTTGTCTCAGCAACACAGTCAAGTCACTCTCGGGGCCTGCAGCTCACGTCCACCTTCCTAGGTCCTGCAGACCGAGCTGCTCTAACAGGTCACCCCCTGGCTCCCCGCTGAAGCCCCCTGTATTTTGTCCCCCACTTTTCACACCTTCTCCTCTCTTTAATTCCCCTACTTTTATTTTCAGATTCTAGAATTTAACTCCAACCTTAGCACAAATGGTAGGTTTCTGATCATCTCAACTTTCACTCCGTCTACGTTTTTTTCCTGGATTGTTCTGGGCTCACAACTCTGAAGAGGAAGACCACAAAGGCAGTCTAGAGACAGAGCGAGCCGCAACTTTGGAGAAAGATCACAAAGTGAGCAAAACTGAAAGAACTCAAGTTAACAGTATGCTTTCCTTCAGGAAGACGATGAATAAATTTTGGGGAGGAGGGTGAAACTAGATCATAGATCAAATGTACTACGGGAAAGAGGAAAGAAAAGAACGTTACAAAGCATTAAGTGGAGTAAAATCCCTCTAAAGTTATGATATGTCCATCTATTTGCACAGCTGTTTATTAGTTTCCACGTATGTGGATGACCTGCCCCTGCCAATCAAAACACAAGACTATCAAAGAGATAAACAAGACAAGACCCCACTACATTCTGTCTCCTAGAAATGCACTTTAGATTCAAAGACAAATAGGTTGAAAGTAGGATAGTTGGAGTAAATAAAACATTATCAGACAAAATATACTTTAAGATATGAAACAATCCTGGAGTGCCTGGGTGGCTCAGTCAATGGGGTGTCCAACTTTTGATTTCAGCTCAGGTCATGATCTCAGGGTCATGGGATCAAGCCCTACATCAGGCTCCGTACTAAGCGGAGCCTGCTTCGGATTCTTTCTCTCCCTCACCCTCTGTCCCTCCCCTGCTCACGGTCTCAATCTCTTAAAAAAAAAAAAAAAAAAAGAAAAAAAAAAAAGGAAAAGGGAAATAATCCTAAGACAAAGAGAGTGGTATCTTCCATAATGATAAACAGATCAATATATCAAGAAAGAAGTAATAATTGTAAATGTGCATATACTTAATAACAGAGCCCCAAAAAACAAAAATTTAAAAATTCAAAAGAAAAGCAGATAGTTCAACAATACAGTTGAAAATGTCAATGTTCCTCCCTCTGTAACTGATAGAACAAGGGGACAAAAAGTCAGTAAGGATATAGAAGACCTGAACAACACTTAACAACTAACTTAACCCAACTAACATCTATAGAACATTCCATTCAACTACAGAAAAGTACACATTATTTTTTAACTGTACATGGCACATTGTCCTCTATGGACCATATACTAGACAATAAGACAAGTATCAAGCCATTTTTAAAATCTGAAATCATACAAACATTTATCCAATTAAATTAAGAATCAACAACAAAAAGAAATCTGGAAAAAAAAACAATGTGCACAAATTTAAAAAAAATAGATAAAAGAGGAAATCAGAGAAATTAGAAAATAGTTTGGCTTAAAAGAAAATACAATATACCAAATTTTATGGAATGTAGCTATACTGGTGCTTAGAGGAAAATTTAAAACTTTAAATATTTATGCTACAAGAAAAATCCAAAATTGACAAAAATCTTTGACAAAATATTGACAAACTGAATCCAGCAACATATAAAAAGAATTATACCCATGACCAACTGGGATTTATCCTAGATATGTACGATGATATTAACATCTGAAAATCAGTTAATGGAATATACTGAATTAGTAGAGGCTGTAACTACATTAACATCCCCAAAAGAAAGAGAAACATGATTTGACAAAATTTATCACCTATCCATGTCAGAAACACTCAATAAATTATAAAAAGGCACTTTCTTAACCTGATAAAGGGCATCTTTGAGAACCCTACTGCCAGCTTCATACTTAATGATAAAAGACTGAATGCTTTTGTCCTAAGATCAGGAACATAGGAAGGATGTCCACTCTCACCACGTTCAATTTTTATTGAAAATTCTAATCAGTTTAATAAAGAAATAAAAATAATAGTCTGAAAATTGGAAAGGAATGGGTAAGACTGTCTTTATTTTCAGACAGCATGATCCTGAATAGAAAATCCTGAGGTATCTAAATAAAATGACTATACTGAGTGGGAAAGTTTAATAAGATTGCAGGATTTAAGAGTAATACAAAAACCAATTATATTTGTTTATATTAACAACAAATTTTCAAGAATTGAAACTGAGGAAAAAAATTCCACTCACAATATACCAAAAAATATGTAGGAATAAATTTAACAAAAGGAATGCAACACTGAAAACTAAAAACCATTGCTGAGAGAAATGAAAGTGTGCTTTACAGAAATGGAGAGCAGCATCATGGTAATGGATTGGAAGACAGTGGTGTTAAGATAGCAGTACTCCCCAAACTGACCTATACACTAGACACACTGCCAATCAAAATCCTAACGTCTTTTTTTGGTAAAGATTGGCAAACTGATCCTAAAATTTAATGAAAAGACAAAGAAACCAGAATAGCCAAAAATTTAGAAAACCACTGTTGGAGAAGTGATATATCTGATTTCCTGAGAAGTGATATATCTGATTTCAAAATCACACACAATTATCTCAAAATAGATCTTAGGTCTCAAGATAAGAGCTAAGACTATGAAACTTCTAGAAAATGTAGAAGAAAATCTATGTGACTTTGGATTTAAAGATTCTTAAATATGACATCAAAAGGGCTATATAAAAATTCTATATATAATACATAAGTTATATATAAACATATATAAGTTATATATAAATATATATGTTATACATAATAAAAATAATAAATTTACAAATTTATTAAATTTAAACATTTTTGCTCTCCAGGAAATGTTATTAGAAAGTGAAAGGAATACTGTGGGAAAGTATGTACAAATCATACAGATTACAATATAGCAATGATTATTTTAATAAATGTTATTGACAATGTTCACTTTGAATATCCCATATTTTAATATATTCAGTGTGACACTTAGAAGCCTATAGATTTCAAGGTTCAACTGGTCTGGATTAGAATGATTTAGCCAGTCAACAGTGCAATTCCTGCTTGTGTAAAAGGCCTTAGATATGTCCTTTAACTTCTCTGAGCCTCATATTTCTCATCGTTAAAATGTAACAATCCATAAAAAGTAACAATCCCATGAGGAAGAGGATTACAGTGTGCAAAAACACCCAGAAGAGAGCTGAAGGTATTCTAGAAAATGTCATTTCATGTTTTCCTAGAGCTTAATAGGGTAAAGGGCAACTATTAAAAAGCTTATTCAATGAGAAATTATTTGATAAAATACAATTTATTGTTTTTGTAATTGTAGAGGAGTAGGTGGCTTTCAGGGATAGTTTAGAAAATACTGAAGAAGATTTTTAAATAATAAAATCAGCTGTGGGGTGCATGGATGGCTCAGTTGGTTCAACATCTGACTTCAGCTCAGGTCATGATCTTAGTGTCCTGGGATCCAGCCCTGCGTCAAGCCCTGTGTCCAGCTCTCTGCTCAGCAGGGAGTCTATTTGTCCCTCTGTCCCTTCCCCTTCTCATGCTCTCTCTCAAATAAATAAATAAAATCACTTAAAAAAAAAGAATAAAATCAACTGTAAGCCCCAAATCCAGATGAACGCTATTGATATTTTGTTATATTCCCTTTAAAAATTGTCTAGGTATGTATTTATGGGGTTTGGATCTTATTTTACTGTTTGATTTCTAAATCTGGATGGCTAAGAAGACAATCTAAAATCAAACACTTTTTTTTTCAACAAAACATTTGTAAAAACTTTTGTAGTTTTAAGTCTTTTTTAGCAGGTGGAAATTTTTCAAGTTAAAAAGTAGGTTTGTACATAAAAACTGTTGGGCATGGTCAAAGATGATCTATTATTTCTATCTATCCAAACATCATCTATCTTCCGATCTATCCCTCCATCCATTATCAGTCTATCCTTCTTTCCACTCATTCATCCGTCTACTCACCTGCCCACCTACTCACCCTTTCATCCCTCTATTTTTCTATTCATCTATCATCTATCTCTAAGTATCTAATTAGAATTCAAACACAGAAGTGAAAGGAAACATGAAGCCATATGTTTTCTGAAAGATAATCTGATTAGTTCATGGCATTAATGATAAGGTCTGACTTTGCCATTTTGGATTACACAGAGGACATGTCTCATAACATGATGAACTAAATCTGCAGCTCCAACTTCAACAAAGATATATATGAAGTATGCATTAAGATAAAAGATTATACTTAAAATATTATGTTGGCAAAAGTATATTGAAACGAACAATATTTCAACTTCCCAATTCTTTCTGAGTATATTAAGTTCTAACAAGGTCTCTCTAGGTGAATTGTAATGGGTATAATTAAAAGGAGAGTCTTACTAAAACTTTTTTCTTATTTTAATAGAACTTCCCAGAAATTGAGAAAAAGAAAGACTCCATTGATTAGATAACAACTGTTTTTGCAAGTCAGGTGGTTTCTAGTTCTTTGCTTTCAACACAACTGAAGGGGTAGTTAATGGAGTTGTCAGGTGATGGATCATTTGGAATAATTTCCAATGATAGATCACTTTAAGATTTTTGACATTTAACTCAGAAGAAGTAGCAGAATTGAGGGACATCACTCTATCAAAAGTCCTCCCATTTCCATTTACTTAAGTAAACATGTTTTCTCAGCACCTACCTCTTTAATAATGAAAAATAGGAACAGACATGATACGGAGTCTTGCCATTCTTCAACAGATATAAGTCCTAATCAAAAAGACCAATCATCTCATTAAGAAGTACAATTCCAGTAAAATTTTACTTTTGTTATTTAGGAATTGTTTATCAAATTGGCAATACATATTGCATAGAAAAGTTAATTTTACTAATAATGAAAACTCTATCCAGAAGAATTTTTTTTAATACTTAGAGTTATATTCACAGGAAAACTAAAATTTTCATTTAAGTTTTATTCATATTTTTAGTGTTAAGAGGTATAACAGTGTGATCAATAAAATACTTTCAACCATAAAAATATATTACATTGGGATAAAATTCTATAGTGGAAGAAAAATTCAAGGAAGTCGACTTTTTATTGAAATATGAATTCAAGGAGAGGGATTATCAACATAAATTTCTCACTGTGAAAGAAGAGTTTAAGCTTATATTTTTTTCCAGTGGTTGTAAGTAGGTATAAATTGCTATAGTATTTAGATTCCTTTGGATACATAGAGATTAATGTATGATTTCCACTATAATATTTATAGTCTGCCTAGAATTATACTCTTTGCAACTATGTAAATTAATATCCATTAATAATATTTTAATATCCATTAAAATATGGAAGGGGTACATAGTTTTTCAAATTTCCTTTGGGGGGATACAAAGCAAAATATTTGACACCACTGGTTGTATACTCTAGATTCTAGAGCATTAAGAGCCCATGCACTGCAGTGTGCCCTTCAAGGCACCTCAAGATGGGATCTCTTCCTATCTCTCTCACTCCGTCTTTCCCATGGAGCCTGGGGACGCCCAATTCTTCTCTTTCTCACATCCAAGGCTTTATAAAGGCTACACCTCTCTCCTTGAAACCCTTTCCTGCCTTTTTCTGTTGAATGAGATCCCCCCATTTTCCAACATTCAACTTCTCCAGGAAACTGTCCCCAGTTCCTCAAGGCAGAGTGCGTTTCTTCCTCCTCTGTGCTTCCAAAACATTAACAGGTCCCTGAACCGTAGTGCTTACAGGCTGCCAGGACTAGACTGTCTTTCTAGTCATCGGGCTGCCCTCCTGGTCCGTGATTTCTCTTATTCACGTTTGTATCCTAAGCCTCTGAGCACATAGCAGGTGCTCATAAGTATGCACTGAGTTAATAACAAGATGGGATGGCTCCTGTGTCTGTACTCTCATTTCTTGATTATTAGCTTTTTATGTATTTCTAAAGTAGCCAAGCCCACCATCCTGCATCTCTCAGCACTGTTTGCTTATTTCTTCTCTTCACCATTGCTTGCACTTTGCTCAGCTTTGAGTGTGCTCAGCCTCTCACCAGGAAATGGCCCTCTCTTGTTGCCAATGTTCTTGTGAATGTTAGAAGTTTGGAACTCACTGAGCACTTTCTCATGAAGATGGAGTTGTAGGTGATGGTCAGTTTAGGCCACAGAGCCATCTGCCCAGATGGAGTGAAAATACTAGCTATTGGGAATAAAAGCAAAATTCGGCCATAGAAAAGTGAAAACGCTATTGACACTGCAATATGTTTTTCAAAGAAGTTTTCTGAGTTTCTATTTTAAAGATTTTTTTTATTATTTGATAGACAGAGATCACAAGTAGGCAGAGAGGCAGGCAGGAGGGAGGCAGTCTCCCCGCTGAAGCAGACAGCCCAATGCGGGGCTCGATCCCAGGACCCTGGGATCATGACCTAAGCCAAAGGCAGAGGCTTTAACCCACTAAGCCACCCAGGCGCCCCTCTGAGTTTCTATTTTAAAAAAGAGTCACAGAGAATATGTCTTTGTCCTATAGTCTCAGCAGCTGGAATAGAAACTATGCATTTTTATGTGCTGGATTGCTTAAACCTCACAATGCTTTTGCCCGGTGTGTCGGATAGCCTGTGCTAAGTTTGCAAACCACTCTACACTTCTACAACAGTCGTTCATTAGCTTACAGTTCTGTGGGCTGGCAATTTGGGGTGGGCACAGCTGGGGGGTCCTCCCACTTGTATCCCCTCAACTCACTCCTGCTGCTGTGTTCAGGTGGTAGACGGGGAGACGACGGGAGCTGCATCTTCTAGAATGGCCTCGTTCACAAATTTAGTGGTTGGCCAGCTGTTGGCTGGGGCACCTTGATTTCCCTTCCTGTGGCCTCTCCAGCAGGCTGGCTCCAGCTCACAGCTAGACAGTTCTAAAAGGGCAAAAGTGGAAGCTGCAAGGCCTCTGAAGGTCTGGATTCAAACCCGACATGCTGTCATTTCCTCCACTGATCAAAGCAGGTTACAAGGCCAGGTTCATTCGGAAGAATGGGAAGTAGGTCACCCCTCTTCGTGGGAAGAAGTGCAAAACAGTGGCAGCCATGTTTAGTGTACTGTGCAAACGGGTGTTATTATCCCATTTGGTGGGTGCCAAAATCTGGGTTCAGAAAGATTAACAGTCCTACCAAAATACATCAGCTCGTAAGTCATAGAAGCAGGATGTGAGCCCAGGTCTGTCTGACATCCCACGTTCTTCTACTCTCTCCTGGTACATAGCTTCTCACTTCTCTTCCCTCTCTTCCATTCTCTTTTCTTCCCTGCCCATCTCTCCCTCCCTGGGTGATGTGCCACCATCTCTGGCTTAGTAACTAATAGCTTAGGGAAACTAGACTGAGAGTAGGATAATTGCAAGTGATCATTTTCATGCCTTTCTTTCTTATTTCCCTTTCTTTTCACCAATATGAGAAATAATGTAAACATGTAAAGCCATGTCCTCTGCTCCCACCCAAGCAGGGAAATCTGAGGGGAACAGAATTGATGGGCACTGTGGGGGCAGGTGGGATGTACAAAGTCACGTGGGTCCAACAGGAATTCAGGGACTGAGGTGTGGCATGGCTCCCAGACCTGTGCTCTGCCCCTCCCTGGGCCCAAACCAGGAACAAAGGAGTCAGTTTTGATTCTCACTTTTCCTCCCACTTCTTTCCTTCATACATCACTTCATTAATAAATTGTATCCGATGAACCTCCACAGTAGATCCCAAATCTGTCTGTCCGTTTCCTCTGTCTCCCCTGCCACCTGTTACTCTCTGTGATGCACCATCATCTCTCTTCAGGACCAAAATGGCCTCCTACTTCATCTCTCTGCTCCCACCTTTGTCCCCTAAGGCCCTTCCTCCCCATGACAGTCAGCATGATAATTTAAAGACATAGATCAGATAGCAGCAGCCCATTCAAACAAAACCCAGCCAGAGCTCCCCATTGCTCTCTGGAAAAATCCCTGGCTCTTTTGCAATCTACAGATCCCTTGAACCGGGCCCCTTCCTTTCCCTGAACCTCATTTTTCACCACTGGGTTCTGGCTTTCCTAGTTTTATGCCATGAAGTGGCCATGAGCAGCCCCACCTCTTACAAAACTTGTCCCAGCTCCTCATGATCCTTTCTATTATATTAGTCATTTTGTGTGTGTGTGTGTGTGTGTGTGTGTGTGTATTCTACAAAGAAGCCTTCTCTATTGGCTCTAGATAAGGTTTATAACACCCGCATCCTCATTACCCTCTGCTAATTCACCCTGTTCTTTTTCTTTTTAGCACCTAAAATTATAATTCTGTGTTTGTTTACTTGTTTACGATCACTATTCTCTAACAGAGTATAATCTCTAAGAGGACGGGAACTCTGTCAGTTTGTTTCCAGCATGTACTAGGAGCCCAACACAGTGCCTCCATCTAGAAGGAACACAATGCATACTCTGTTCCAGTCCCAGCTGGTTACTTGGCAAGGTATGCTAACCTCTTCAAGCCTCTGTCCACTAGTTTGTAAAATGAGAGCAATAATTCCTACATCTAGGAGTTGTTGTGAAGTTTGAATGAAATGATGATATATGCAAAACACTTCAAAAACTGTAGGGCAGGGACACCTGGGTGGCTCAGTTGGTTAAGCGTCTGCCTTCAACTCAGCTCATGATTCGCAGTTCAGGGATGGAAGTTCCCTGCTCTGCGGAGAGTCCACTTCTCTCTCTGCCTCTCGCCCCACTCATGCTCTCTTTCTCTCTCTCTCACTCTCTCAGATAAATAAATAAAATCTTAAAAAAAAACAATATGTAGGGCACACGCTAGCCATGTGACGAATTATTTATGCCTCCACTTAGGGTCAAAAAGGTAGTAGAGTCATGCTGACCCTGGCTCTGACAAATGCCAAGTGCTTTCCAGGCTTTTCCATGAAGTGTGGACTTTGGACAAGTGGGAAATCTTTTAGCCTGCTCTCCACAGTGCCTGCATTTCCAGCCAGCATAGATATGATTATAATTAGAGTTGCAAGACTCCTGTTTCATTTCAAAAGGATTCTGGGTATAGTATGCAACCTACCTCCAGTATGTGTCCAGAAGCAGATCCCTTTGGCAGGTGTTCTCATTTGGGCCCGTTCTCATCTTCTCGTACAATATCAGGAGTGTCTGTTTCGATTACCCTCCTTAGTCTCAGATGCCATGTGAGAAGAGATTTGCCATATGTGAGGTTTCAAATGGTGACCACTGAGCTAAATGCACAGCTCTCACCGGCTCTCGTCACTTCCTAAATGAACAGTAGCTTGAACAAACTCACTTGAGCGGAGCCAGCCTTTTATTAGCAGCCAGAGAATGGTCTGTAATGGGAGAAATTACTCTGCTCATGCATCTCTCCCAAGGAAAACATTCTTTAGCTTGTCAAGCCCGGGGAACCTCTTATTAGAAACTACAGCAAAGTCAATTTCTCTATTCTCGCCAACTGAAGGATTCAGAACACACCTTACTGCAGACCCTAAATTAACAATCCAGCTGGAAGGGGAGTCGAACCCCGCTGGAAATGGGCGGGGATGTCCAAGTGGGCAGAACTCAAATCAAAGCAGAGCCCAACCTGGGCGTTTACATATTTCAAACCTATTACCCTCTTTTCTGCAGATCTCTTTTGATCATAACTCTTCACCAGGCAGAGTGAGGGTAATGGCAAGATCCTCCTGATCTTCAGAGGCAGCTGACTTTTTTTTTTCTCCTTTTTATCTAATGATTTCCAATTTTAGCAAGCTGTTGCTAAGGAGCCTCCAAAGTCATGAGTCCTTGATGGGATTCCTCTGCGTAAAAGAAAAACCCATATCTATAAGTACAAAGAAGCAGGTTGGTTTGGGGCAGCGCGATTCGCAATTTGCTTTGCATTGATCCTTCCAAGCCCTGGATTAAAACAAAGGCATACTTGTATTTCAAGTCCACTTTGGGTGAAGCTGCTCATTGATGACATGGCAGATGAAGTGACTGCGATGCAAGATTTCAACCCAATCTCCACCACCTTCTTTGTTTGTTTTTAAAGATTTGTTTATTTATTTGAGAGAGAGAGTGCATACATGTACGCATAAGTGAGGGGAGGGGGAGAGGGAGAAAGAGACTCCCAGGCAGACTCCGTATTGAGCATGGAGCCTGACTTGGAGCTCGAGCTCA
>NW_019154100.1:35008761-35021176 GCF_002288905.1 Enhydra lutris kenyoni | reverse complement strand
CCCCCCCCCCCCCCCGCCTTCTTTGATCCTGAGCTGCACGCCATGACTATTTGCTGTAGAATCTGCTGTATGACTCAGCTGATGACTCTGGTTGTTTCACATCAGAATGAGAAGTACCGCCATGCCCTATGCCCTCCAACAACACAAAACAGTTATAAGCAATGTTGTTGGGGATCATGACTGAGTCAGAACACAGCTTCGAGTGCACCCATTCAGCTTTTCCTATGGAGACCCCTGGCAACTGACAACTGAAATGTTCCTTCTGTGCTTCTCAATCAGCTTACTTGAAGTCAGAAAACCTCGCTGTCCCCTGACTCCAAACCAGACCCTGCATCAGGTACTCAAAGTCAGAGTTAAGACCCCATTCCCACCCTCAAGGAACTTAAAATCCAACTCTAAAATCTTAGAAAAGAAGTTCTAGAAGAGTAGGTAACTTGTGCCAAGTTGCACTATTTATAACGGACTGATCCAGTATTGGAACCCAAGTTTATTCTTTAATTCAAGGCCTGTCCCTTTTTAACTATACCTCACTGTATCCCCTTTCCACACTGCAATATAATTATTTATAATTGTTTTTCAATTGTAGCTATTAAAATTTATTTGGCTCCACCTAACTTAAGAGGTGATTGGCGGAGACATATATTAAGGCTTAAAAGCATATTATAAATGCTGAATATATTCACATATGTTAAATATATTTATATATTTAAAATAAAAATGAAATTGGTCTATCTCTGGGTGATTTAAAGGATGTTTATCTTATTTACAGTATTCTCTATTTTTTGTTTGCTAAACTGATATTACATTGAATCTGTATTTTTGAAATGTTTTTAAAATAAAATATATATGGAAATGCTTTTTAGACTATAAAGTGCTAATAAGTATTAGCTACTGAATTCACTGGGTGTAATAAGACTCTCAATGCATGGATTAGGTTAAAAGCACATCTAATTAACCTTGATAGTTGACATTGATAAACGTGCCAGTGCTCTCAGAACTGTAAGACTGGTTTTTAAGATCATGCTATCTCAGATTAGGGGAGTCCAGCTTTGTCCAGTTTTATCTGTCTAGAAATGTTTGGTTGTACTATCGCATCTGTTATCAGCCACCTTCCCTCAAGGGGTCCTTGTAGAAATCTGGTTTTAATGACACTCCATGTGAATTTGGGTTCCCAGCTCCTTGAGCATATGGATAATAGCGAGCTTACTACTGGGCCAGGCACCCTGGAACTTCTTCATTTGGGATATAAGCCTTCTTTTGCCTCCTTAGAAACCAACCTCGGCTAATAAATGCCACTGCTGTTATCTCAAGAAGGCCTACCAATTTCCTCGCACAGACTTACTGATCTTTGGCCAACCAACCCTTTGTGTATAGAAGAAAGAGTCCCCTCCCTTTGGAAAAAGGAGGATTGGGCTTCCACAGGCATTCGGAGATCAAGGCTGGTAATAGAACCTTCTAAGGGGTGTCAGCCTAGTACTTCTGGGCCTACACATTTATATATCAAGATAGCTGAAGGAATATATTTTTAATTTAATCTGAGGTTCCTTCTAGACACTTATTATATTGGTACATGCTTTCAAGCAGAGTGCTTTATAGCTGGGAGGTAAAATGATATTTTACAATAGTGCTATGATTTCAAAGGCACATTCAGTTGCACTGTTATCTCCCTTAATCATTACAGCAGCCCTGTAGAAAACTTATTACCTTCTTTGCAGTGAGGAGACCAAGTCTTAGAAAGCCAGGATGCGGAGTCCAAGATTCAAGGGCAAGACTCAATACCAGATCTTCTGACTCCAAATGCTGAGCAATTTCCACCACTTTTCTAAAATTGAAAAACTGACCCTGGATCACAGCTGAGCATGTATGGGGTGGGAATGATCCTAGTCACCATGAAGCCATCTACTGCAAAAAGGAAGAAAAGGAGAAGGGAAAGAAGCCAATGTCTACTGAGCTTCTACTCTATGCTGGCTGGTTTATTTCTGCACTATCTCCCTTAAATGCCATGTCTTTCTCCCATGTAATCAAAATAGAAATAAACAAAGATTCCGTTAGCTCCCCAAAGTCACATAGCTTCCAAGTAGCAAAACTGAACCGACAACCAGTCTTTCTGGTCCTCAAAGACGCCATCTTAGCACACTTCACACCTCATTACAACTCACAGTGCCTCTATGCACACGGCAGGTTTTAAAAGGCTTAGCAAACAAATGTTCTGTGTTGTGTGGGGAGGCTGGTGTTCCTAAGGACACACACGTATCCCTTCCTTTCCTCTGGCCCTCCAACACTTTTCTTTACCACACTGCTGACGTTTTCTTCTGCCCCCTCCCGCCTTGCAGCCTGCGTGGTGGTAGTTTCCGTGATTGAACAGCTTGCTCAAGTTCACAACTCCACGGTGGAGGCCTCGATGGAGAGACTCTGCAGCTACCTGCCAGGTAAGTACAGAAAGGGTCATGCAGCTGTGGGTGTGCTTCTTCGTTTGATTCTTGAGTCATCATGAGTGAGTTTATACCCTACAACTGCTTAGGGAGGAGAAAGTAATTGAGGTGTTTATGTGAGTTGATATTTTTATGAGACTAATAGAAATTAAAACAAACACACACACACGCACAAAAACCACTCTAGTATATTTGTGCTCCCCGATGTTCATTTTCCATCATGGCAGGATGAGATTGCCGTAGACATTTATGGAATAAAACATAGAATGGCTAATTTTTGTTTCATGTGTTACATTTATAAGGATTTGCCCACCAACTGGGGTTCATTGCCTTAAGTACCAAGAAGGTCAAAATAATGAAAAAATGGATAATTTTCAGTGATTTATGTTACTTTAACCGCATGCACATTCCCAGAGGCACCCAGAGCCCTACCAACACAGAGCTTTGTTTAGGCTGAGAAGACAACTGATCTTAAAACCCTAACTGGGAAAATAATCTGGGAACAGCCCATGGATTTGAAGAGGATCTCAATTAAATCATTTACCCATCCTCCAAAAAAAAAAAAGAAAAAAAAAAAAAACTGATTGATGATTTAAACAAGTTGTGGGGGGAGGAGTTAAGATGGCGGAGGAGTAAGAGATCCCGGAGCTCCTCTTACCCCCCAAACATAGCTAGATAGTTATCAAGTTATTCTGAACACCCAAGAAGTCCATCGGGGGATGGACTGCAAGTCTCCAGGTAGAAAAGCGACCACCTTTTGGGAGGTAGGAATTGCGGAAATTCACCGGGGGAGACTGAGCTGTGGAAACGGGGACGGAGAGGGAGCCTGCTTGGGCGAGCTACTGCTAAGTATTAGAAGCCTCTGAACGCAAAATCTGAACTTTTAAGTTCCTTATGGTGGCAGATGAGCCTGGACTAAAGGGGCTTAGGTGGCGAAGAGGGACAAAATCCCAGGAGTGACAAGGTAGTCTGACTATCCCCTGGGTTTCAGGAAGAATGCGTGGCACCAAGGGGCGCCTGGGTTCCCAGGCATAGAAGCCAGAGGCCCGAGAGAGCAGCGGGACTTCGTGCAGGCTTCCCGCTATAAAGTGTGGACCCCCTGTCGGTCTGGGGACCCCTTTCCTGGGAGGGGTAGGCAAGCGTGGGGAGAATCTCTCCCAGGGGAACAGTGTGGTTTGAGGGGTGGGCGACCCCGAAATTTGGTTTTGAAATTCAGTCACATGCCAGAAATAAAAAGGCTTGGACACAGGCAGAGTGAATGCAGGGTTCTAGCATACACGGGGGACACAAATAGGGTGACTGTTTGCTGTTCTTTGAGGGCTCACAGAAGAGTAGGGGGTGTGAACTTTCAGCTCCGAGGCTGGAGAGCAGGGCGCCGCCATATTCATCCCGCACATCCGCGTTGATAAGCGTTCAGGGAGCAAAAACAGCGCCACCTAGTGGAGGCCAGAGCCCTGGCCACCAAGCCTCACCCCACTGAGCCCTGGAGAGGTGTTTCCACCCAGACAGGTCAGGCTGAGAATCAGTACAGCGGACACTCCCGCAGCAGACCAGCATAAACAACTAGCTCCCACCAAGTTTATTATCATAGTGTGCTGCAAAGCTTCAGCTCTAGGGGAAATAGGATTGAGCTTCCTTTTTACTTGATTCTATATTTCTTTTATTCTTCTTATTTTTTCATTTTATAACACAAGAGACAAGAGATGTTGGTGAGGATGAGGAGAAAGGGGAACCCTCTTGACAGTGGGAATGCAAACTGGTACAGCCGCTCTGGAGAATAGTATGGAGGTTCTTCAAAATGTTAAAAAATAGAATTACCCTGTGATCCAACAATCACGCTACTAGGTATTTACCCAAAGGATACACAGGTACAGATTTGAAGGGATACATGCACCCCAGTGTTCATAGCAGCATTATCAACAATAGCCCAACTATGGAGAGAGTCCAAATGTCCATCAACAGATGAATGAATAAAGATGTGGTATATATACAATGGAATACTCCTCAGCCATCAAAAAGAATGAAATCTTGCCATTTGGAACAACATGGATAAAGTTAGAGTATTATGCTAAGTGAAATAAGTCAGAAAAAAACAAATATATGATCTCATTTACTCTGTGGAATTTAAGAAAGAAGAGAGAGGAACATATGGGAAGGGGGAAAAGGAAAAAAAGGGGAGAGGGAAACAAGCCATAAGAGACTCTTGATAAGAAAACAAACTGGGGGAGGTGATGGAGGTCAATGGAGGAAGGTGAGTGAGGGATGGGATAGATGGGTGATGGGTATTAAGGAGGGTGCTTGTTATGATGAGCACTGGGTATTGTATGTAAGTGATGAACCACGGAGTTCTACTCCAGAAATCAATATGCATTATATGTTAACTATCTGAATTTTAAATTAAAAAAAAAAAAGAAATAGAAATAGCATAATTAGTGAATTTGCAGATTTGGGTGGAATAGGTATTATGTTTGATGATTCAATCATAATTTAACATTATCTCCATCTTCTAGAATGAATAAAAATGATTAGGTACAAAAATACACAAGTTGTCTATTTCTCTTTCAACAAAATCAAGAAAATGCTGATTCTGTTTCCTTTATAGAATACTATTAAGTGAACAATGACAATGGGTAAACTTCTTTGAGAGTCAAATTGTCATTGATTTAACGTTAAGAAACAAATTCATCAAGGATGAATTTTCTCAAAGTAAGAAAGCTAGACTGATGGCGGCTGTGTCTTGGGTTTATACAGCATGTTGTGTGAACAGCACAGAAGCATTTTCGGAGGATTTACTGCATTCAGTTACAATATGCATTCACAAGCTGAATTTCTTGGAATTTAAACTAAAGATCAAGAGAGAATAAAACAGATGTGTTTACAATGTCCCAGATTAACCATTGCTAAGGTTTTGACATATTTACATCATCTTTCTTTTATGGAATTAGAATGTGGCAGATAAACTTGAAACACCCTTTGGCTTCCCCTCACCCCCAGTTCCATTCTCCTCCAATCTCCTTAGAGGGAACCACTCATATGAACTTGATGAGTATTGTTCTTGTTGAGCTTGTACTTTCACATTCACTTGTATGAATTCATAAGCAATGTATGGTATTGTTCAGTGAATAATTTTTTAACCTGTTTCTGGTAAAACAAAATGTATTTAAAAAGTTTGGTATGTCTTTTAAGTCTATTTTAATCTACAAGTTTTCTTTCCTTCCCTTTCTTTGCCATGTAATTTATTTGTGGGATTTGCTCTGTAGAGTTTCCCACAGCCTGGATTTTGCTGATTGCTTCCCTGTGGTATGGTTGAGTATGTTGCTGTGTGTTCTGTATTTCGTGAAAATTTGCAGCTAGATCCAGAGGCTTGATCAGACTCCAGTTTTATTTCTTTGGCAAGACTATAAATGGTGATGTTTTCTTTCATTGAGAGACCATTAAATGTGGTTTTTCCTTTTTGTGATATTAGCAGCTGTTGATGCTCAATAACCCAATCTATTAGTTCATTGGGAGTTGCAAAATGGTGCTATTCTAATATAACATTCATATTATATATAGTGGTGGAAATGCATTAGAGACACTTCCCTCATCCTCATCATATTTTAAAGACATGTTCCCCACAGTCACTAATGATAATGTTTATAGTAGGAAAGTCCAGATACATTCCCGATTCCTTTTGCTCTACTTGCCAGTTTTCAAATAATTCATTGCCTTTCTGTGATCATCCCACAGTAGTCAATCACTTTTCTTTAAAATACCATTATGAACTCTTGAATTTATACGTATTTCATAAGTTTGTTTCGTTTTGTTTCAATTACCATCCTACTGTAACTCAAACTGTCTCATGTTTGACCAGTGGGAACTTCAGGTTGGCTCCTGAGTCCCTTTGACACGAGTCTAAGTAACTTTGATAGCTTCCTTACTAATTGATACAAGATGTTCTAGCCCTGTCTTGTGCTTTTCCAGCCCCAGGCTTGAAATCAATCATTTCTCTCAAAAGCTCTGGTTTCGGGGCACCTGAGTGGCTCAGTGGGTTAAGGCCTCTGCCTTCGGCTCAGGTCATGATCTCAGGGTCCTGGGATCGAGCCCCACATCGGGCTCTCTGCTTAGTGGGGAGCCTGCTTCCTCCTCTCTCTCTCTCTGCCTGCCTCTCTGCCTGCTTGTGATCTCTCTCTCTGTCAAATAAATAAATAAAATCTTTATTAAAAAAAGCTCTGGTTTCCATTATTGGGAAATAGTATTTTAAGACCACAATTTGGGTGTTCATTGCCACTGAGTTGGTCATTCTTTCTGGGTTTCTTCAGTAGACAATGCTAGAAAAAACACATATATTTATATATACATACATTTACCTATATTACATATAATTTTAAGACAAAATGTTTAGTGAGTTCATACTAACACTTCAAATTCAGGACTACAGGATTCTTTTCTTGACAGGATTTTCTTCTTAATCTCTTCTGAATCATATCTGTATCTCTTCTTTCCATACTTGAAGTCCTAATTCTCAAGGGCAGAGGGATAAAATATCCCATAATTACTCATTCACCTTTCCCTCATTACATATATAACGTCTCAGAATGTCAATCCTCGTCCTGCTGCCATTAATATACTTTATAATCACTGAGAGCAGTTAACATTGTTGTTTGCATATACTTTTCCTGTTTCTCCACCCTTTCTAGTCATTGTACTATATGCCCTGAGCATACAGCTATTACGGATGATACCCATTCCCTGCCTGCCCTCACTTTGTCTCAGTCCCATCAACAACTATTTGATCGATGTTCACCACCAGCCCTTATGAGGATGTCTCTCTAGCTGAGCTGTTGTCTAAAGTTCATTTCTCAGGACGGATTCATGGGAACAATATTCCCTGAATTCTTGCATGTCAATAGCTAGCTCTCTGTGCCCTTTACACTTGAAAATCAGTTGTTTTTCTGGATATGTAAATCCTTGGCACACAATTTCTTTCCCTAAGTATCTTAAATGTGTCTTTAAAAAGCCTGCTGGTAATCTAATTCCCTTTTTCTTGTAAGTCACTTGCTGTTTTTGCCTAGAAATTCAAAGATTGCTTTTTCCTTTCTTCTCCAAAATTCAGTCATGTAAGTAGAATGTGTCTTAGTGTTAGTTGTTGTATGTTGATGTCAGGCACAGAGAATATTCTCAAGTACATTTTTTTATAATTTCAGGAAAGTTGTTTACTTGTTCAGTTTCATTGATTTGGTTTTCTTTTTCAGAGATTTCTTTTTTTTTTTTTTTTTTAAAAGATTTTTTTTTTTTATTTGACAGAGAGAGATCACAAGTAGGCAGAGAAGCAGGCAGAGAGAGAGAGAGAGAAGCAGGCTCTCTGCCGAGCAGAGAGCCCGATGCGGGACTCGATCCCAGGACCCTGAGATCATGACCTGAGCCGAAGGCAGCGGCTTAACCCACTGAGCCACCCAGGCGCCCCTTTTTCAGAGATTTCTAATACCCATATTTTGAATCTTCTTTGCCTAACCTCAATATGTTGCCTAGCTATTGAATAGTTTCTATCCCTTTATTTTTTCTCTTGAAAGTTTTACTCCTTTTCACCTTGTATTTTACTTAAGACATTAGCTATTGTGTTCAGTTCTTGTGTTCACTCTAGTTCAGACTTCATTTCTCTTATAATCTTGTATTTTTCCCTGAATTCTTTTATTCCATGTCTGAGTTATTCTAATTCTGATTTCTGTTGTTCTTTCACGACTTATAACATTTTATTAATGCTTCTTAGCTCATTACGAAATACTATGTTATTTTTTAATCCTTTTTTTGGGCTTGACTATCTGGCATGCTTTTGCTGTCTATAAGGATGTGATTCTGTTCCTTATTCTTTTTTTCTTATAATAACTTTGTATGGGAGTTGACCTAGATACATTTCTGTTGCTCATTTTTATGTGAAATTAATTAAATTTAAGAGTTTTCCAAAACTCTTAAAGAGAAGTGGTTCAGGGTACTTTTCTAAATGCACAAAACTTTTTCTGTTGTTCCTGTGTAGTGTTAAAACACACACACAGACACACAAACCACTGCAACTTGCTTGCTGAGAGAGTTTCTGTTTCCCTGCCCACTTTTATCTCGATTTTCTCTTTCCTTTGCTTCTGTCCAGCTCAGTGTTGTTTCCAAACCCAGCAGTTTCTCCGCAGTATGCACACTGTCCTGTTAGGGAGCTCTGGCAGGTCAGTTTCTGCAATTTATAGATGCCTGGACAAGCCAGCCGTCTTAGTCCTTCTGCCTTGAGCCTGTTGTACTCATCTGTCACAGTGGGCCAAACCCCTCCCAGTCTCAGGTGCTGTTCTTTAATTGGCCCACCATACTTTCTAAGCAATACCTATGGGCTATCTGGGGATTCCCCTACTCTCAAGTTTCTCTGGCATTCCATTGCATCCCTTTACTTTCTGCCATATGGACGTTGACAACCCATAGGTCTTGTGCCCATGAGTGGTTTATCCTTGCCTAAATGTGTTTTGGGGTTCATGGAGATACCTACTTATGTTATAACAATTGTCCATGGATTTGGGGTTTTTCTATCCAGGAGCTCTTTTTCCCCTCTTAGGTAGAAATTCAAAGAAATTCCAAAATTCCTCTGCCTTCAACATTATCTTTCCAGAATCCTCCCCACGTGGGATTTTGCTTTCATGGTAATGTCTACTGTACATATAGCTCTACAACTTCTGTTTTTCACTCAACAGTATGTTTTTGAGATCTGTAGATCTATGTTAAGACATAGAGACTTAGGTCAAGCCCCTTAATTACTCTACAGTTCTTCACCACATAAATGTCCCATATTTTCCTGACCCATCCCCCTATTACTGGACGATTACAGTGTATCATAAACCTTACTTTGCATTTTCACATCCCTGAATTAGAGAAAGAAGAGGAAAACATTATTACCATTTCACAAAACAGGAAAAAAAGTGAAAAACAGTCATAATTATCATTAAGATTTGTTTTGATTGGTTGTCATTTCCGTGTAATAGACCACACTGACGCATAATCACCATTTGTACCTGGTGTTTGATTTTCTCTTTTTAGGCGAGGTTGTGTTGTTCAAAGATGAAAGGCTCAGTAAAAATCCTCCTTCCTAGATGAGCCTGTCCTAATGTACTAGCAAAACGTAACACAACAGGGACCAAGATTGCTGGTCTTCAGGGTATGGTCTGGGCTCCTTCTGACTCAAGGCAGGACATTTCAGTGTCTGCTGAGGTAAATGAGAGGCAGAAGGTCAGATTCTGGTAAAATGAAAGTTGTTACTTTACCAAAGGAAGCAAAGTAGGTATTTCAGTTTCTGGGGTGGGTTACCTTTCAATTGAAAGAATTTCAAAGGATTAAGAATGCTGCTTGGGGTTATTTTCATTTTATTAATTAATGTTTTACCTCTGGATAAAAATAAGGTGCTCAGGGGTGCCTTGGGTGGCTCAGCGGGTTGAGCCTCTGCCTTCGGCTCAGGTCATGATCTCAGGGTCCTGGGATGGAGCCCCGAGTCGGGCTCTCTGCTCGGCGGGGAGCCTGCTTCTCCCTCTCCCTCTGTCTGCCTCTCTGCCTGCTGTGATCTCTCTCTCTCTCTCTCTCTCTCTGTCAAATAAATAAATAAAATATTAAAAAAAAAATAAGGTGCTCAGTTCAGTAAAGGCTCTTTCATTTGACATACATTAAGTTAGGGTGGGCATTACTGTTTTCATTTTACGGATGTGGAAACCAGGGCACAGAATGGCCATGCAGATGGTAGAGGGTGACAAAGACACTTTGCCTCCTACCTCAAGACTTTTCCTTCTTGAAATCAAAATAGGCCTGAACCATAGTGCCTGCCTGAACTCCAGTATTGCCTCCTGTCTAGTGAGCCAGAATGGGGGCAGAGGAAGTGAAATTATGGATTTCAACACACAGATACTATTTTAAAAACTATTTTAAAATAGTATTGCTTTTACCTCCAAAGCAACACAAGCTCAGAAGACATAACTTTAGCAGACTGAAAGCATGTAAACAACATTGTTGAGAATAATCACTCAGTAAATCATGTTGGCCTTTTCTTGCCTGAGAAGACTTTTTTTTGAATTTTGCAAAGCATTACTGACCTTCGGTTTCACCTGCTGCTTTTGCCTCTGGCTCTCATTAGTAAACACCTTGGAAGAATCTCAGAATTGTTAATGAAAAAATGATTAATGGAATCATTCCCCCAGGGGTGAGCAGACTTCTATGCCCTGAGACCCGTGCTGGAACTTCTTCTGGGGTCACCTCTGCAAAAATCTTATCTTCATGGAATATGATAGCTAAAAATTCGTGTAGATTGAAAATGAGGAAGGCAACTCTCCGCGTGTTCTGGAGATTCTGAAAATCGATGAACAAGCTAAAAAACACATAGCCTCAAAACTAGCTGTGTGGTCAGTTAATCTCCCTGTGCTTCAAATTTCTCACCAGTACTTAGTCTGTCACTGACCCTGTCATACTTGGAGTTGACGAAGCATCAAATAAAATGTCCTAAGTACACCTGACAGTCATGCTGCAAATAACATGGCTTTTGGAGGAAAAAATACAGTCTCTAACCGAACCAGGTGGCCAATCTGTGACTTGGGACCTTAAGCTCTCTAAACCTGGACGTTCCTCCCTATACAACAAGGGTAAGAATAAACACTCCCTCAAAAGATTCTTATGAGAAACTTCTTCACGGTAAATGTGAAGGTGAATGTGCTTGGTGTTATTTACATACACTGTGTACATCTAAGTACGATGACTGCTCACTGGCTCCTTTTTAACCCTTCTTTGCCCTTGAGAATGGCCACAATTTTTTTTCTCCTATGCTGTTCCAAGTCTGACTCTGTAGAAATTAAATGCTCTTGTACCTTCCTGGTCACAGAGAGTTTAACTGTATACATTTTAAGTCAGGTGACTAGCAATATGTGAGGAACTTTGTTTTCAATCACTAATGGTGAGGTTACAACTGATCATGGTGACTAGGCTCTATCTGGCTTGCTCTGGGGACTTTGCATGTCTCCACTCTGTACCCTTCTGTGCTGATCTAGAATTTAGCTGTCAAGGGGCCATCTCATGCTTCAGACCAGCCGTTGCTCCAGGAGCCCCTCACTCTTAAGCATCATAGAATCCATCTGAGAAATGATCACAGAATCCGTTCAAGAAATGGTTCATTCAGATGGTCCGACTCAGAGAGTGAGGGGAAACTTGCAGCCACTCATTTCAACTTGAGCAAAACGAGGTTCCAAACACACACACACACACACACCCCAACGTCTTTTATTTTACCAGAAAGAAAGCAAATTTTCTCTTCCGAGAAGTACTGCAAGAGCAAACTATTGCCCAGCTCTCAGCTAAACTAGTTCTGTGTCAGGGTACTTGAAACTTGCTGGCAGAGTGCTTTGCCGATTCATGTAATTCTGAATGTCTGTTACCTAATTCTCCTAAGTTCCTAGATTGTCTAGTAAAGAAGACTGAATCCCTGTCCCACCTTTTTCAGATGAGGGAATTGAAATCCAGAAAGGGTAAGCAGTCAAAGGTCAGAGGCAGGTGGACAGGTGTTGAAATCCGATCTCTGAGTCCTAGGACATCTGAGGTTCTTGACACTCTACACTGCAGTGCCCCAACAAGGAGCTCCCCGTAGGAAAGGGGAGATGTTTTTATTTTAAAACAGGTGTACTGAGGTATAATCACATACCAGGCAATTCACCCATTTAAAATGTATAACTCAGTGGCTTTTAGTATATTCCCAGAGATGTGCATCCATCACCACAAATTTTATTTTTTTATTTTTATTTTTTTTAATTTCAGTGTACCAAAATTCATTGTTTATGTACCACACCCAGTGTTCCATGCAATACATGCCCTCCATAATACCCACCACCAGGCTCACCCAACCTCCCACCCCCCACCCCTTCAAAACCCTCAGATTGTTTTCCAGAGTCCACAGTCTCTCATGGTTCATTTCCCCCTCCAATTTCCCCCAACTCCCTTCTCCT